>NC_090074.1:9516156-9784657 GCF_038355195.1 Osmerus mordax
CTCTTAGTTAAAAAAAAAGTACAAATTATACAAAAAAGGTTTGCTGTATGTTTTCACTCTGTTTACTTTGTCCCTGGGTCTGCTGCACAGCACCAAGGGCCTGTCTGTCTGCCTGCCTATCTGAACATCTGCTTTTCTCACACTGTCAATCCTTATGTAGTATGTGAAACCACAAAACGGTTTGTGGGAACCTGCACAATGTCATTACAAGACATTATTCAATTTATTAAGATAAGATTTACTTCAATGACCCCGTAAAGAAATTTGTTCTGGACTCTGTCTTTCGTCTTAACAGTACTTCGATACAGAAATAAATAGAAATAAACACGCTATCAGAGCCAGCTGCAAATTGATGGTTTGTTTACAGAAATTGGAATGGGCGTATTGTTTTCAAAAGCCCTAAAACGTTGTGGGTCCATCAGAGCCGTGAACAGTGGGTGAGTAACACAAATATGAACGCCGCACAAGGATTAATAATTATCTTGGCAAGGTTACAGTCTTCTCACATAGAGCCCCGCCCACTCTCATCACCACTCTATCTGGTTCCCAGCCTGCATGGAGCTGTGCTGGGTCAATACTGCTGCAAACCTCTAGACAAATAGGAACGCAACTTTAATGAGCTGATCGAGATGTTTAAGTACAGGGAGTTGGGAGAGTTATTGGTGGGAAAGCTGGGCTAAAGCACCTCCATGAATGACAGCACGAAACACCGGGATGGAGCGGAGTCATGTGATGCACTGGGTTGGAGTGGTCATGTGACACACCGGCTCAACTTGCAGCAGTGCGGAGGAAGCTCCTAGTTAACTATCTTCTGCTTCCTAGTTTAACTGAGCTAACAATGATATCACAGTGGAAGAAGTGGAGCTTAGGTTAGCGTTTAGAGAACGATATGTATACCAGACCAACGCAAAAAGTAGTTCCCTACATCAAAACGGCCTACTGTGAAAAAGGAGTGTCTGTGTGAGATGATATAGTTTAGATATTTAAAATGTGGATAGAGGTAGATATGCTTATCTACTAGTATATTTAGAGATGTACAGTAGATTATCTATATATATGGATGTTAAGTTGTAGAAGTTTCGGGATGTGGCTAGAGATAGTCAGATATTGATAAAGAAAAAGAAAAAAGTCCTTATTTGTGTGGTCCCTGTTCCACTTCCTCCTCCGAACACAAGCTCTTCTTCAGATGCAAACATCAAAGCACTTCCCCTGCCACCCGTGCCCCCCCCCCTTCCCCCACAAAAGCCCTGAGACGGTCTACATGGCAGAAGCTGGGGAATAGCCCTGAGTCCGTGCTCACACAGACTCTCTTTCCTGCCCCCCTTCCTCTCTCTCTCCATTCCTTGTCCTCCTTGCTTCTCGTCCCCTCTCCTCTGTTCTCCTCCCCTCTCCTCTGTCGCTTCTATATGTGAGAAATGACAGATTCAGGGTACATATAGCGTACCACATTTCTCAAACCACACAAAAACGAATCAAAACGAAGTAATACCTTTCCTCCGTCGAAGAAGTGGCCGTCACAACCGGACACGAGAAAAATGCCCAACGAGCCGAAGCTCGTTCGACCCCTCAAGAGTTCAAGGGAACTTGAATTCAAACGCATCGACGCTGATGAGAAGTGTCCAGCTGAGCCGTGGAGGAGGCCCGTGGAGGAGGCCCGTGGAGGAGGCCCGTGGAGGAGGCCCGTGGAGGAGGCCCGTGGAGGAGGCCCTGTGGAGGAGGCCCGTGGAGGAGGCCCGTGGAGGAGGCCCGTGGAGGAGGCCCGTGGAGGAGGCCCGTGGAGGAGGCCTGTGGAGGAGGCCCGTGGAGGAGGCCCGTGGAGGAGGCCCGTGGAGGAGGCCCTGTGAGGCGGGCGATGGGGCTCTCCCACTCAGAGATGCCCTGTCTGGTGGGATTATCTCGCTCTTTATGAGTTTATGGTATATTTATTGTTTTACTGAGACCTGTATTACTCTTGTTTCCAGAGCCAGGGCGACTGAACGAAGTTCCCGAATGAAGGGTTCACCTTTGAGGGCATCGCAGGCCAGCGCAATCCCATACGCGTTCCCCCCGGCAGTAAAAACCAGAAGCATGATGGGATCATCTGAGTGAAAGCGTTGTTATTGGTCCTTGTTATTATGGCTCCTTACTCTGATCAGCTTCAGTCATGGAGAGAGGAGCATCACAACAGACGATTGGACATGCTATGTTTGTGTGTGTTTGCAGGCGTACGTAGGTGTGTGGGTGCTCTTGTATGTGCGTGTGTGTAGGTGTATGTGAATGTCTGTGTAAGCCTGTGTGTCTGAAAAGGTGTGTGTGTGTATGCGGGTGTGTATGTGTGTGTGTGTGTGTGTGTGAGTGCATATGTGTGTGTGTGTGCATGAATGTGTGCTGTAGTTTCAAACACTTACAAACCAGACTACGGATGACATATCATCTTAACATATTTCAAAGTGAATTCACTTTTAGTTAATTCACTTTTCAATGATTTTGAGACGGAATGTAGTTACACAACTTTGAACTTTCCAGGCAACACTGTGGTGCAGCTACATAGAACAAAACAGGAACTAATCACAACATTTCATTGACATGGTTAAGTCCTTCAGTCAGTTGTCATCCTTCACTCCAAAAAAGAATAATCTTCTACATGAACACGTTTTTTTGGGTGCATCTGAGCGCATGCATACCCCAGAACACACAGGTGTCTGTGTGTTCTGGGGAAGCTGACTGATCAGTAAACAAGAATATGTGCGGCTCTATTTACCTGTTTTTAATTTACCACCATGGTACTATCATAAATCTGGGGTTGGTGATGACAGGAGGTGTGAATTCTAGACCGCCTGCTTTGTTTTTACTGTGCTTCGGGTACTTCCGCCTGGATGTATGGAGGTGAAATGTAAATTTGTGATGAAGGGTTTGGTCTATGACAAATACATCATACACATATAGCAGTGTTCGTCTTTAAAAGGTATTCATTTAGCGAACGCCTTTATCCAAAGCAACGGACATCTGAACCTCTTGATCTACAGGGAATCTCTACATGGTCTGCCACTGAAATACCTCATCCCCCCTTGTAAGGAGCATCTTATGTATGCTGTTTGAACCCCTTATAGGATCATACTATACTTACGTTGTGTTAGTCCTTCGAGGAGCATACTGGGTTCATACCGTGTCAGTGCTTAGAAGTGCATACTAAACATATACAGTGTTGGTCTTCAGAGGTGTATGTTCCTAGCGCTGAGCGAGGTAACAGAGTTCACAGCTGAACACGGCCGGCATCCACATCTTCGCCCTGGGTCTGGTTTCCCATGAGAAAGAGGAATGAAGGCCAGATAAAGGAGGAGGGAAAAGCCGCCATGTTCTCTCTGTCACCTGTTTCTGTAACCATTAACCCGGCCCCGCCATAAAGATGCAGTTTATGGAAAGTTTGATCATGGCGGGTCGTAAAGATTGTGAGGTTTTATGGCCCGGGGGACTGGAGCATGGTCTCACCTTGACACCATTTGTATGTGATCCTTCGTCTCGGGCCCCTGGAACCCCACCGGAGCCCCCCCGACCAGAACACTGGAGAACACACCTCCTACTCGTTTTAAACATACAACAAAATATCCTGTGTGTTTGATAGTATTTGTTGAAAATCTGGGGTAAACGCTTGTTTACTTGACCGTAAGTCCATATGGCAGGGCCGTCGTTAGGCGTGCGTCTAGTGCAGGGTTCCGTGGTTGCCGTGGCAAATGCTACGTGACTGGGGGCGTTGTGTGGGGTTTTTCACAGATTGTCAGCTGACGCGAGGAGGAAGTTAGGTCTAGGGTCCATTTCCTTGGAAGAATAACTGCCTTTCAAAACATGCTCATAGGTCTTGACAGGTGAACTTTTTTTTTTTTACTCGTTTACACTGTAATTATAATTTCTAACACTAAAACATATTGATGTGTATACTTTACTTTATTGGTGTGTATCCATAATTTGTTTAATTATTTTATTATTATAATTGTTTTTGTTATTATTTTAAATTTGTATATACTGACTTAATATTTAATGTCACTTATCTTTATTAAGAACTTATTAATAAATTGTTTTACTCCTACTGTCACTTTGTGGTCAATTTATTTGTGGTGATTAACTACTTATTATTGGTTAATATAATTTGTTATGTTCATTTGTTTGCTTGCTGAATTAGGATAATGGTAAATTAATATAAATCTTAATAAGGAATACATTCAAACAAAGGTTAACTATTTATGATATATATAACAAATATATATTTCTATATTTACTCGATTTAAAAGGTGAAATATTATTTGACACAATAAAGTACTAATACTTGTATATGACCATGTTCCCAAATTGAATCATTCCCAAATTAATTCACGATATATTCACAATGTGTAAGTCTAATATCTTAGTGTTTAACAATTTAACTGTAATTTGTGAATGATCCTGTATTGTTTCTGCCTCTATTGTATCCTGTTCATATCAAACACATACATATTTACACTTTTAAAACCTGATCCATTATTACAAACAAACTTTCATTTAATTTCTATGATGTTTAACCTTACAATACATCTATACAACCAGGGTTATTTAACTTTTTTTTTCATAAATCGCTAGCACCTGTTTTTCAATGCTTTGGTCACATTTTCAAAACTCTTCATGTAGTTCTCCTAACCAAATTTCACCTCGGCAGAGCAGTTATTTTCCAATACAAAATACACTAAAACTACTAAAACACTTCATACATGTCTCATATCAACTCATTCTTCCAAAGCACTAGCAAAGGTTGTCACCCAACAATTACACTCTATCAGTCAACACAATGATCTAAAAACCATTAGCAACAGGTAGCATTACACAATGTTATCTTTTGTCAAATATTTCTACAAAACAAGAATGACACCTCTCTACTGTTTAGAATTAACTACAGTATATCTCACAGGCACGAATCAGACATGGTACAATATGCATCAAAATGACATAGACAAATGTGTGTATATTTTTGGATATTGAGTACAAAATATACAATACAGTAAGTTATATATCATCTACCGATACAGCAGCAATGCTAGGCAACCCTGTCTTCTACATTTGGTCACAGGTTTTCATCCAAATCATACCTTATGTCAGCTTATACACCTAGGAAAAAAACTTTTGGCATGCCTGGTCCATCCCTGACTATCAATTGCTGATATGTCCAGGGAACCAGCTTTCATTGCTTCCAGGAGGGAGCAAATTGGTCTAGATGTTTTTTTTTTACTTTTTTTATTTAGAATATATGTCCATGTTACTGTGGAGGTAGCAATTGGCTGTCTACTAAATTTTGTGTTATGTTAGGTTTAGAATGTAAGCTTAACAGTTTTTAAAAGAGTATGTAAACCTGCAAATGGGCTTGTGGGTACATAACGTTTTGTTGGTGGTTGTGTCATGTGATTTGAAAGTCAATGAATGTATTTTGTGCCAAATCAATGAAAAATGATCCACAGTTTAGCTGACATAGACTGATGTTGTGCTCACTGTATGAGGAGGTTTGAAAATGTGACTTAAGCATTGGAAAATAGGTCCAAAGGATTGTAAAAAAATAAAAATAACAGTAATGCGTCACAGGGTTTGATTTTTTTATTTTTTGTAATGCTTCAGTTATTTATTCCTGACAAGTGTGTTGTTACCAAACTGATCCATACACCTGTGGCTGTTGGGAACACTCTCCCTGTCAATCACACACCAATGCTGCCCCCTATTGGTGGACATGGATACCAACGTCCTACAGTCCCTAGATGCTGTTCCTTCTTCAGTCAACTTTCTCCATTAAAATCTAAAAATCTACTTCCAATTAACACATATTGAAGTACATTAATGTTGAAAAGTTAAGTAGCAAAATGGCTGGAGATTTCAAAGTTGCCGAAAAAACATGTTTTCTAAAATCAAGTCTGGTGTCTATTTGAACATTTTTGATTAGGCTAACTATAGAAAATCGAATTATAGATCAGTCTACTCCAAACAACACTGTTTTAGGCTTGGCTGCATGCAACAAGTAAGAATATGTGGTTGTGGGTTTACAAAACAAGACCTGTGCAGGAATCTTTCATCCATGTTCTCTCATTGACTTTCTCCAATAGACCTTCTCCAATAGATTTTCTCCAGTAGACATTCACCAGTAGAAGTTCTCTGTGTTCCATTCAGTCAGCAGTAGATGTTCTCCTGTTCTCCAGCAGATGTTCTCTGTGTTTTGGCCAGGCCCTCAGGTGCAGCAGCACCTGATCCACAGGACTCTGCAGGAGAGAGTTCTCTATCAGCGTAACATGAGATATGACAATGTGTTCACTGCTCTGTACTATGTAATATTGTAGGTGAGATGTTGTTGTTACACTGTGTTTGAGACCTCATTATTGTGCACTGTGCCTGGAAGATGGGATGTGGTTACTTTGCAATGTGCCTGGTAAATACAGACTGTTCCTTGACTCTGACCACCGGAATAGCTAGAGCAACAGACTTCTGATCCTTGATTTTCTGCTGTACTTACCACATGCACCATTTGCAGCTGTGGATGAAAGCATCTGCTAAGTAAGAAAGTATGTCCTGTCTGCATGTGCCAGTGTGGTGGCCTACCGTAGACATAGGTGTTCGCTGCGCCTCCCTGCGGAGGGACTCCTATGTTACTCTGCATCGGGGTGTAGCTGGACTCTACAGCTGGACACACACACGTGCACACACACACACACGCCACACGTACATACACACACGCAACACACAGATGATAGAAGGCGAAACTAAGACCACCCCACAGCCCACCAGCTTGCGTTTATAATTTCAGCAACAGAATGATATGGAACAAAGACTGGACTTCCTTTCTCAGTAAATCTTTGTTTGTGTTTCTGCACTACTGTGAACAATGCTACACTATGTGTATATGACTGAGTGTGGTCGGTTTGTGCCTGTGGTGTAGCTGTGACTGAGTATATGTCTGAGGTGTAGCTGTTCATGTACAGCGAGTCCTTGGACTGATCTGGATGTAAAAAGAAGGGAGTCAGGTGGCTGAGCGGTTAGGGAGTCGGGCTAGTAATCTGAAGGTTACCGGTTCGATTCCCGGCTCTGAAAAATGACGCTGTGTCCTTGGGCAAGGCACTTCACCCTACTTGCCTCGGGGGGGATGTCCCTGTACTTACTGTAAGTCGCTCTGGATAAGAGCGTCTGCTAAATGACTAAATGTAAATGTAATGTAAAAACGTTGGTCTGATCGTCATCTTGGTCATGTGGCTGTTTTCGGGGCCGGGCTCTGTACCTGAGCGGACGCTGGTCGTCTGGGTGGGTTTCCGGTCGGCGTGCATCTCTACGTACACACTGTCCTCCCCTGCTGACAGGAGGAAACACAGGTTAGAACCAGGCCTTGAACCCGGTCCCCTCTGGCTGGGGGAGAGCGGAGAGGGGGGGAGCAAGGAAAGAGAGAGAGGGAGGACGGAGAGAGGGGAGGAGCGGGAGAGGGGTGGAACACAGAGGGAGGAGTCGGAGGAGTGAGAAGAAGGAAGAGATGGACAAGTCGGGAAGGGAGGGAGGGAATAGAAGGATGGAGAGGGAGAGGGAGTAGTAGGAGAGAGACGGACAAAGAGAGAGAGGGAGAGAGAGGAAGGAGAGAGCGGGGAGGAGGTAGGAGCAGGGAGAGAGGTGTGAGGAGGAGAACAGGCTGTCTTCACCAGTGAGTTGAGTCCTGCTGCAGGTGGTCCTCAGCTGTAGCAGGGCCAGGGTCAGAACACTCAGGGTGAACACCACCACCACCACTACTGTTGGGACACGACCTGGATGACCAGGTGAATACATTATTAATAGAAACTGGATGACCAGGGTGAATACATTATTATTAGAACCTGGGTAACCAGGTGTATACATTATGAATAGATGGAACAGGAAGCCCTTATGTATAAGCCCCATAGTGGACACTTGTGGTTACCACAGCATGCATTATCATCCATGATCAAATACAGTATGTAACACTTTTACTCTGAGGAGACGCACAGAGGTATTTCAACCTGCAACCTCTTGACCTGCAGTCAAAGTCAAAGGCTCTACCACTGAGCTACACCTAGTCCACCTGAGCTGGTTAACTGGTGACTGAGTGTAGTGTAACACATATGCATGTTTTCAGATCAGCAAAGTAGTAGTAGTAGAGCATGTGGATGGGTGTAGCTTCAAAAATTTGACTTCAGATCAAGGTGCAGGATCCAATCGCCCCCCCCTAACCCCACACCACGCTGTACATCGCTACACGAACAAGCATCTGCTAGATGAACACATTCAAGGGTTGACAGGACCGTGGGTGAAGTACCTCTGCAGTCCTGCAGAGGGGGCTGGCTGTGTGCGAGTCTCAGTTTGCTGACCACCTCACAGGAGATGTTCTCCTTCATGCTGGGCAGGTACAGGGTCAGCTCCAATCCCAGTGTCATCATCTGATTGGCTGGAACATCGGGTCCAACCCACCTTATCAGAACTTTGTCTTCTGATTGGACAGAGCAGGTCAAAACCAGACTGCCGTCCAGAGCACAGCGAGCACGCACCTCAGGGACATCTGAAACACACACTCACACACATCCTGAGATACCCTCTAGAACACACACACCCTGAGATACACACCCTCTGGAACACACACACACACACATACACCCTAAAATACATACCCTCTGGAACACACACACACACACACACATACACCCTAAAATACATACCCTCTGGAACACACACACACACACATACACCCTAAAATACATACCCTCTAGAACACACACACCCTGAGATACACACCCTCTGGAACACACACACACACACATACACCCTAAAATACATACCCTCTGGAACACACACACACACACACATACACCCTAAAATACATACCCTCTAGAACACACATACCCTGAGATACACACCCTCTGGAACACACACACACACATACACCCTAAAATACATACCCTCTAGAACACACATACCCTGAGATACACACCCTCTGGAACACACACACACACATACACCCTAAAATACATACCCTCTAGAACACACATACCCTGAGATACACACACATACATACCCTCTAGAACACACACACAAACCCACACATACACACACTCGAAGACAAACCCCCTCTGGATCACACACAAGCCCTGAGATAGAGACCCCCTGGAACTCACACAATCCCCCCAATCCCCCTCCCCCCGCCACACACACACATACATACATACACCCTGACATCCCTATACTGTAGAATACACACCCTGAGATACACACACACACACAGACAGATACACACTGTCTGGAACACACACACACAGATACACAAGCAGATCTCTGAGACACTCTGAGACACACCCTGAAACACACCCTGGGGGTCAGATGGTTGAGCGGTTAGGGAGTTGGGCTATTAATCAGAAGGTTGTTGGTTCGATTCACTGCTGTGCCAAATGACTACTTACCTCGGGGAGAATGTCCCAGTACTTACTGTAAGTCGCTCTGGATAAGAGCGTCTGCTAAATGACAAAATGTAACACATCACAGGGCTCTCAAGTTTTGAAGACAGGCAAGAGTGACATTTCCCCTCCCCCAGCCCCCCCTCAAAATTAATTAATAGCTTTTTACCTGACATCTTTGAAAGGCATTAATGATTAATGCATCCATGGCCAGGATATAATGATAAAGTATGACATGATTTTAAAAGTGACCTATAACATCGACTATGCAAAACACTTAAATGTATTTAATGCTAATAAAATTATTAAGCCTATTTTGAAAAATATGTTTATAATGTGACAATATGTCAGTCATCGTGTGATAACGAAAATATGACTAGGCCTAGACTCAGGGGCGATTCTAGGATCAGACCTTTAGGGGTGCTCAGCCCCCAATGAAAATGTGACATGAATACAGTGCCTTGCAAAAGTGCAAAAAACCCTTGCTAATAACAGGCATGCAAACAGGTCAAGGGTGAAAAAGGTGAGAAGGATATGGCGAACCCCCGACCCTCTAGGGGGGTCCGGGAGCATGCTCCCCCGGAAGAAAATGTATTAAATTTTAAAGTTAAACGCATGAATCTGGTGCACTTCGAGAGCAAAATTAAGAGGCTAGATCTATGTAGAATCTGTGCTCTTGTAAACAATGTCATGTTCTTTTAACCATAAAGACATTTCTTGTATAGCATTGGTTCCAGAGCCAGTTGTAAAGTTGGGAAGCACGGGTAAAATGCTGTGTTGGCCACAGCCACGAACGTAGGTTATTTTGGTTTCAAAAAGGTGAAGAGTTTGCATGCCTATAAATCCCTAATTTCACTGGATAACAATTCATACATTTAGGCCTATATGTATTATTATGCAAACTATTGAATGAATGAAAAAACTAAAGATGTCCCTTTCTTCATGAACTTTTAAATTATTATTATTTTTAGGGGTGCTGAGATTAAATTTAGGGCTGCTTGAGCAATAGTGCTATTTTCTGATTAGCTATTGTGTAGACTTTTTCTTTTTTTTGATTGGGTGAAAAGTGGCTGGCTCGACTAAGAACTGCAGGGGAGACGCGCTTGATTCCTGCCAGTTCCATAGTGAGAGAGGCGCGGCCTGAGAAATTTCGGTTGGGCGCTGCGGCATATTAAATCTAAAAAGTTTTTCCGCGTGAGAAATACGATGTGTGGCGCGAGTACGTGACAAAAGACCGAAATGAGTGACTGTCACGCTCAATGACAATGCGTGACACTTGAGAGCCCTGACATCATCTGGAACACACACACAAACACCACCACAGACTACTGCTCTGTGTGTGTTCTAGAAGATGAACCAGTGTCTGGGCTCTGGGAAACTCACCTAGAATGAGGAGTCCGTAGGTCATGGTTAGGGTTTTCATTCCACTCTTATCGTACACATCCACAGTGTAGTTCCCACTGTCGGTGCTCCTCCCTGAGAGCAGCAGCAGGGAGCCGTTAGGGAAGAGCTGGAAGTGCTCATCTTTCGTCTTGTTGTGGCTGGCCAGGAGCTTCTCAGCGTGCTTCCACCTCGGGTCGTCAACCGCGGACATGTTCACGTCCAGCATCACCGCGTCCCCGCTGCGACTGAACACGCGCCTGAACTCCTCCGCTGCCGCTGAAAGGAGAGAGAGAGCTGGAGCTGACCTGCTAACTAATATGGGAAGGATATGCAGGCCCGTAACGGAAACACATGAGGCCCCCCCCCGCAGAATAAGCCTGAGAGCCCCCCCCCACCACCACCACCACCACATATGTAACGGATAATGTAATACAAATACCGACGGGACGAACAGGACCCCGACGCGATCAACTGAACTTTTTGGAACATTCTGAAGAGCCGTGTAATAAATGCAAGATATCAAAACTCAAGCTTGTCTTGTGAGGAAAATTTATTCAATAAGAAAAAAACGCTCAAACGGTTTGCAGGTGAATAGGCTACACATGTGCGCGTCTTTTAGCAAATCTGTGTGCAAAGTCTTTTACCACACTCTACATCTAATCTGCGCGCACATTCATTTTCTATGCTAAGGATGGCCAGACCTGACACCCTCTCTTGTGACATGGAGCTTCTGAGATATGTTTTGATCAGTTTCAGCTTGGAAAATGACCTTTCAGCGCTTGCGACAGTCACGGGTATTGTCAGAAACAATTTGAGGCACACTTGATAGTATGGAGTTGTGTTTTATTATTAGCGTGTTCGCTAAATCATAAATGGAGCCATTTTTTGTCGTGTGAATCTTGTAGAAAGCAATGACTGTACGTTTTACACAATCATAATATGTATATAACTGAAATACAATGACTTATTGTAACTTTGATTATGTTTTTTGTATGTTTAAATAGTCAAACGCAATCGCTGCAACTGCACGATACTACTGTCGCATACGTTATCATGTTTGCTAATAATGTCAGTTATGTAATATATTTTATAATTAAGCACTTTTTCTACTTTCTCTTTTTTTTGTAGTTTCACTCCATTTCAATGTTGTCAGCTTGATAGGAAGTCAATAAAGGAGCAAGGCTAATTTTCCTGGCTCTTGGAAAGGAGGCTCTGTTAACGCTAGGAAGCACAACACAGACAGCAGTACAGATGTCAAAGTATAGGCTAACGTTAGCTACGTGGTACAGTAATGTTAGCTATAGCAAACAATACAATACCTGTCTCTTCTGGCAGATGAGTGCATCCTTCACCGGCTGGTCGAAAAATAAATTTGTAATTTTGGGAAGTTTGGCATTTAATTCAGAAATGTTCTGTTTTGAATGCCGCTTTTGGGCACCGCTTTTAAATGTGCGTTTCATTTTTCCTACGCTACGCTACAGTTAGTTACCTATTTGCAGCGGGCTCGCCGGTCTGTGTGACCATCTGACCTACTTCGTCATGTCACTTACCTAGCTAACAAAGAAAGCACAATTAAATATACTTTCCTTTATTTTTATATCAACTCTGGAAACACAGACAAGACAATAAGACATCCCATGTAATTCAAATTGGATAAAAACATTTACACAATGTGGCCTGAGGATATGGATTGTCTGGAGATAACCTGAAGCCTACCTGAAGCTAGCCTGGAGAGGGAGCTAACTTGCAGTAACCTGGCTCAAACGTGGAGCTAGTTTGGAGCTAGCATAGACTTTGCCTTAAGCTGTTGGTATCTTCAATGCTGCTCTTCAACCACCAAAACATCATTAGAACTGTATACTTCAAATTATTTCTTTCCTACTATACTCTCTATATGCACTATGCATTGGACAAAAGCATCTGCTAAATGATGTACAATGTGGAAATGGGAATGTAATTACCTGAGACACACACTCATGAACACACACACATTCACACAAACACACACACACATGCACACACACAAACGGAATGTAATCTGAGAGGCACCAGCATCTTACTGTAGGTTAGAGTGAGGAACAGAAGTGTCCATCCAGACACACCGCTGACCCCCCGACAACCTCCAGGCTTCCCCGGCGACATGCTGACGTCCACGCCGGAGGGCTCAAGAGAGACTTGAGCTGTGAAGTCTGAGGTTTCGGGGAGGAACTGTCTCTTTCAGAGCTGTCAGTAAGTTTTGACCTGACACACCACAAACTCCCACTCTCACATCAACAATGTTTGCATAACGCAAAAATATCCAGTGTGCTTGATGTATTCCCTATCTATGAATTTAACTAAATGAGCTGTATCAATATTGTATCGCTTTTCCTATCATTTGTGCATGTGTAGGGAAGCTTTATTGAGGGTTTTAGTGTGTACACAATGCCTGTGTCTTCTAAGAAATGATTTCCTGTTTCTGCACAGTGCATCAGATACACCTGTCAAATGTAAGATGGCTTACAGGATTAAAAACCTCACACTCCTACAGAGAGGGTCAGGTGCTCAAACCAAGAAGACAGTTGCAAACACACACAAACAAACACTATCCACACCACCAAGGTTGTGTTGTGAGTTGAAAGCAAGAGAAATGTTGGTTTCAGCTAGCCTGGTTTGCTTCACTGCTCGCTCATGATCTCTCAGTGGAACTCACCACACTCACACCCATACACATAGTCACACACACACACATTCACACACACACACACATACATACACACACTTACACTAACCACTTGGCTCAGAATGAAACTGAAATGTGTGTGTGTTGGTGTTTGTGTGTGTGAATACCTGTGAATGCAGAGGTCAGCATGTGCATCTGTGTGTGTGCGTGTGAGTGAATGTGTGCGTCACAGCTAAACCCCATGCAACACATTTTTTTAAAGCACACTAACAACAGAGTACAGAATGTCTATGCAGTTTACTGGACTATATCAATCAAATAATCAATAAAAGCCATTATAGACCACTTAGGATTAGACAGGGTTAGGTCTAGGAAAGGGTTAGGTCTAGGACAGGGTTGTGTCTAGGACAAGGTTAGTTGTAGGACAGGGTTAGGCCTAGGACTGGGTTAGGTCTAGGACAGGGTAAGGCCTAGGACTGGGTTAGGTCTAGGACAGGGTTAGGCCTAGGACACGGTTAGGGCTCAGACAGGGTTAGGTCTAGGACGGGACTAGTATTTGATTACAGAGAGAGAAGGCTCCTGCAGTTCACCTGAGTGCACATGTTGGGACCTGCTCCTTCTTAAGGTGCCGGACGCCCAGAAACAGAGAAAAGGAGGAGGAGGGGCGCCACGGTGACAGACACAGTCACAGTTATGTAGGGGAACTGGGATTGGACAACCATAACCAGGACAACTGTGAGAACTGAGAAACACAGGAGTATTTGAGCACTGGAGGGGGACTCGAGACAGCTCTCAACTCGGCAGAAAATCTACCTCTGCATGCCTGTTCCTCTGCAATTAATTAATTGTATATCGCGGGACAAGTTAACCCTTAATTCTCAGCGTGATAAATACAAGGTGTTGTGTGAGAAATATTTGAAATGTATGAGTCTCACAGCGAAAAATAGTTTTGAGTACAGACATATAAATGGTCATCAAAATTAAAAATGCCATCCATCCATGACTGTATCTGGCTCTGAGAACACACATTGAGACATCAACAACATTTAGTATTATAATTCTACAAAGACACAAACTAAAAGTTAACACTATCCAGGTATAGTGTGAAAGGGAGAAAAATAGACTACACCTTAATTCTCAGTCAAAAGTATTCTGCTCTCTGGCTCCAGCTCTGTCCTAGTGGTTTGATGGACAGAATGACCCCAAAGAGAAGATGGAGGAATCCATTGGGTCGCTGGGGGGGTAGTAGAGAGACATGACAGATGAGACAGAGTCAACATACTGATAGGACTGCAGTATGGTGGGTTAGACCAGACAACAAGTTTACACTATTAGGTTTGTGTCCCTTACCGGGCCACCATGAACAGTCTTGCCTTCCAGAAGGCCAAGCAGGACCATTTAAAAAACAAGAATCAAATCAAGAAAATTGATCTGGGTGATCTGAAATATTTTACAGAACAATGTAACACCAGATGCCAAGGATAGAAGAGCTAAAAATCTTACTTCAGAACCTTATTACTGTAATTGCTATGGAATGACTATTTGATCTGCTGTCTGGCTACACCTACTCCTGATTGGTAAATTTCCTTCATTATAGCCTGTTTGTATAGCCTCGGCCTACGTGCGTGAATCAAGAGCTATTTGTGTGTGGATCGCAAAAGATCGAAAATAATGTCTTAAAATTACATAATTGAAAGAAGGATTGAACGCGTGTATTGGGCGATCCACAAATGCAGATTCAATACTTCACACAGAGAATTGTAGATTTACAAGTGACAGACCATGAGAAATGCACACACTAAATGTTAAGTATTTTAATAAATTACAAACGATGTATTTACGAATAGACCTATGTGTAGATCTATGTGTACAAATCATAGCACATTTATGTAAATGCCAACTTACAAATCACAATTAAGAATTTTGTTTTTGTCGATCGCAAAACACATTTGTAAATCGTGGAACATTTGTGGATCATGGTACTTGCATTGAGGACTAATTTTGAGACATATCTCTCTCCATAGTCAGCTGGCCCGCATACACATATACACACACAAACACAAACCATCCACACCACCAAAGATTGTGTTGTGAGTTGAAAGCAACAAAGAACTGTTGGTTTCAGCTGGCCTGGTATAGCTTCACTGCTCGCTCATGATCTCTCGGTGGAACTCACCACACTCACACCCTTACACACACATAAACCTAGTACACGTGAACACAGTTAACCACTTGTAATGGAAGAGAAAAAGAACCCTGACCTGCCAGCTATGGTTTCTAATGGACATTTCCACACAGGTTGTTTGTGTGTGTGCATGCATGCTTGGGTGTGTAGGTATTTGTGTGTGTGTGCATGTATGTCTATGTGTGGGTGAGCATGTGCGTGTGTGTGTGTGTGTGTGTGTGTGTGTGTGTGTGTGTGTGTGTGTGTGTGTGTGTGCGTCACTAAACCCCACCCAAAAAATACAAAAACCACACTAACAGATTACATGATGTAATTTACAAGTTTACTGGACGAGATTACAGGAAAGAACAAACTACAGAAAGTAGGGAATTACAGTAATGAACAAATTACAGTAATGCATGAATGATAGAAAGTAATTAATTACAGTAATGAATGAATGACAGTACAGGACAAATTACAGTCATAAATGAATGTTTGTATTTTTTCACAAATTCAGTCGTGTGCAACTTCTCTGGTCAGGAGAGATGCTGGTCTGCCTGTAGGGTGGAGCCACCATAACCTCCTACACACCTTCATCTCCTCCCCACCCTTTCCTCCCCTTCCACACTCTCCTTCTCATCCTCACCCTTTCCTCCTCCTCCTCCTCACATACACATGCGTCTCTACAGAGCGACCTGTCCGTACTCCACCTCCTGAGGAACAGGAGAGGGTGTGGCTCTCTCTCTCCTCCTCCCCACTATCACGTCTGCGTAGATCACTTCCTCTCCTCCTCCACCTGAGGGTTAGGACAGGGTTAGGCCTAGGAGTGGGTTATGTCTTGGACAGGGTTAGGCCTAGGACAGGGTTGGGTCTAGGAGTGGGTTATGTCTTGGACAGGGTTAGGCCTAGGACAGGGTTAGGTCTAGGAGTGGGTTATGTCTTGGAGAGGGTTAGGCCTAGGACAGGGTTAGGTCTAGGAGTGGGTTATGTCTTGGAGAGGGTTAGGCCTAGGACAGGGTTAGGTCTAGGTCAAGGTTAGGGCTACGACAGGGTTAGGCCTAGGACAGGGTTAGGTCTAGGAGTGGGTTATGTCTTGGAGAGGGTTAGGCCTAGGACTGGGTTAGGTCTAGGAGTGGGCTATGTCTTGGACAGGGTTAGGCCTAGGACAGGGTTAGGTCTAGGAGTGGGTCATGTCTTGGACAGGGTTAGGCCTAGGACAGGGTTAGGTCTAGGAGTGGGTTATGTCTTGGAGAGGGTTAGGCCTAGGACAGGGTTAGGTCTAGGTCAAGGTTAGGGCTACGACAGGGTTAGGTCTAGGAGTGGGTTATGTCTTGGAGAGGGTTAGGCCTAGGACAGGGTTAGGTCTAGGAGTGGGTTATGTCTTGGAGAGGGTTAGGCCTAGGACAGGGTTAGGTCTAGGAGTGGGTTATGTCTTGGAGAGGGTTAGGCCTAGGACAGGGTTAGGTCTAGGTCAAGGTTAGGGCTACGACAGGGTTAGGCCTAGGACAGGGTTAGGTCTAGGAGTGGGTTATGTCTTGGAGAGGGTTAGGCCTAGGACTGGGTTAGGTCTAGGAGTGGGCTATGTCTTGGACAGGGTTAGGCCTAGGACAGGGTTAGGTCTAGGAGTGGGTTATGTCTTGGACAGGGTTAGGCCTAGGACAGGGTTAGGTCTAGGAGTGGGTTATGTCTTGGAGAGGGTTAGGCCTAGGACAGGGTTAGGTCTAGGAGTGGGTTATGTCTTGGAGAGGGTTAGGCCTAGGACAGGGTTAGGTCTAGGAGTGGGCTATGTCTTGGACAGGGTTAGGCCTAGGACAGGGTTAGGTCTAGGAGTGGGTTATGTCTTGGAGAGGGTTAGGTCTAGGACAGGGTTGGGTCTAGGTCAAGGTTAGGGCTACGACAGGGTTAGGCCTAGGACAGGATTAGGTCTAGGTCAAGGTCAGGGCTACGACAGGGTTAGGCCTAGGACAGGGTTAGGTCTAGGAGTGGGTTATGTCTTGGAGAGGGTTAGGCCTAGGACTGGGTTAGGTCTAGGAGTGGGCTATGTCTTGGACAGGGTTAGGCCTAGGACAGGGTTAGGTCTAGGAGTGGGTTATGTCTTGGAGAGGGTTAGGTCTAGGACAGGGTTGGGTCTAGGTCAAGGTTAGGGCTACGACAGGGTTAGGCCTAGGACAGGGTTAGGTCTAGGAGTGGGTTATGTCTTGGAGAGGGTTAGGCCTAGGACAGGGTTAGGTCTAGGAGTGGGTTATGTCTTGGAGAGGGTTAGGTCTAGGACAGGGTTGGGTCTAGGTCAAGGTTAGGGCTACGACAGGGTTAGGTCTAGGACGGGGCTAGTATTTCATTAGAGAGAAACAAGGCTCCTGCAGTTCACCTGAGTGCACATTTTGGGACCTGGTCTTCTTCAAAAGGTGTCTGACGCCCAGAAACAGAGAGAAGAGAAGGAGGAGGGTCGCCACGGTGACAGAAACCGTCACAGTCAAATCTATGTCAGGAAACTCTGATGGGACAACCGTAACCGTGACATGTCAAGAGATGACAAGAGAAAACACAGGAATATTTTAGCTGCATCGATTTTTCATGGAAAGTAAACATATCTAGTCAGCTTGTAAGCTCTAGGGCCGGTTGCACAACACACTTTAAGTTCAGGTTTCCTTAAAGTCTGAGTTAAGGTTTCCTTAAAATATAATCGGTTGCACAAAGCACCTTTAAGTCTTCTCCTTAAGGTTTCCTTAAAGGTTCCTTAAAGGTTCCCTTAAGTATTTAAGGTTTTCTCCTTATCTTGGTCTTATACTTAAGGATGCCCTTAAGTTTGTTAAAGCGTTGCACGAAAGAACTTAGCAAACAAAGTAAGGAACAAACCTAAGGTACCTCTGACTTATTCTTTACCGCAACATGGCCGAGTTTATGGAGATAAATTAACCCATCCCACACCTATAGCACTCTGTTAGGCTACTTTGCTGCAGTCTAAACATTAAGGCTAAATTTACATGTCGGCTACCGCTGTAAGTAGCTAGCTAGACTCACGGTAAATGCAGAGTAACTGTTGATCTTATTTTGATCTACACAGTTACAAGAAGTAACTTAAACATTACTGTGTAGCAACTAGACCTACAAGTAAAGTTGATAGCACCAGTTTTATTGGACTCCCTCCTTTAATTGTCTCTCTCTTTTTTGGACATAACAGTCAAGTTATCATATATATTTTTTATTTCTTGAATTGACCGCTTCACCAAACTTCTTGAATTTATTTTGGTTGCAATTTCGTCCTACATTCGTTGTTTTTTGTTTGCAGTTATTTGTGGATCAAATGTACTTTTTAGTATGTGCTTTCTTTTGTTGTATTCCTGTATCAGCACAATATTTTCCTCCTCTGACCAATTTGTTTTTTTTCCCTTCTTTTCTTCCATTTGGTCGAACTTTACTGCTGTGAAATCACATTCGATGTAATAAATCCCTTAAGTAAATCCCTTAGCTAAGGAGAAATGTACCCTTAAGTGTCATAATTAAGCTAAAAGTGTTTTGTGCAACCTGACCCTGATTCTTAACCTCTTCCTCGGTGGTTCTCTCTTGACCGTACCTGAGCAGGCAGAAAGCTGGATAGTGTTGCTGTTGGTGCTGACATCATTCTGAACTACACATGTCACACTTCCTGTCATATGACCCTGCAAGGTGATGGTGGTGGTGTGATGAGATTGGTTGAAGCTACTAATTTTGGTCAGTGATTGGCCGGCCAGACTCCAGCGGTACTCCACAGGTTCTCCCTCTGAAGAGCATGTGACCTGAGTCTGTCCTCCAGACAGACAGATGAGAGACAGGACTGGCTCAGACACTGGGACTGACACCCAGAAGCACAAACACACACACAAATACAAAAGACAGACACACATCACTCGCATGCACACACACATATATAGACAAACACACACATGTTCACATAGAAATACACAGCAGAGGAGGGATTTAGACAGAAGTTAAAAACACAGTAAAATCCATAGAATTAAACCTTAACAGGAAAACAGGAAAAGGCAAAAAATACAAATAAAACCTTAACTTACCTTGGATGTCAAGTGTCATGTTCACTTTCTGAAACAATTTTCCGTCTGAATTGAAGACCTCAAGTTGGTACAAACCTCTGTCTGTCCTCACTGCTGAGTCCAGCCAGAAAGTTCCATTGGTGAAAAACTTAATCCGATTCATGTAGTCTGTATGCAAGACTTTAGACACATTTTTTGTTAATCGAAAGAGAAGGCTTTGTTTGTACAGCCTAATCCCTCTTCCAGCTGTGTCTGAAGTCATATGAAGGAAGAATGGCTCTCCTAATGTTCCAGAACACTTCACAGTTCCAACAGCATCAGAAAGTTTGCAGATTCCGGAACCTGATACCAAAAATTAAATGAATAAATTACTTGCACTTTGACTACTAAATTCGGACTCACACCAGAAATCACAAACATGGTGCGCCTAGAGTCCGCTAATAACCTTAGTAAGAATTAAAACATTTCTCCCCAATTAGTAAGAATACAAATAGTATCTTGTAACATTGTTGTCAGACTGTATCTGAATTTTAGTCCTACAATATTCATTGATTAAATAAGATTTCTATATCTGTCACAAATTAAGGTTTAATGTTATGTATTTACCGGCTTTTAAAGTGATGATTTGAACAACTTTTTTTTTGCTTTTGGCTACATTCCATCTGCTATAATGCAAAATATGTTACAATACTATATTTATGATACAGCTGAGAGTTTGGATACGACACGCTGAAAGTGACCTCCAGTGTGCTTTACTAAGCCTCAATATCATTACATTTCCCCGCTTCCACGCTTAAAAGAGTGAGCCAAGGAGGGGAACAGAAAGGTCCTGTCCTCCATCTTTGGGTGTGTTGTTGTTACAGAGAGTTCTCCACCTCACCCTGCCGAGGTACAGCCTGCCATGTATCTTACCCTGTGTAGCGCTGAAGACCACCAGGAACACAACCAGAATAAGATCCATTTGTTCTGCCTGAACCAGAAGACTCCTAGTGGAACATCAACTGCCCAGTAGATCGTTCTGGCTTTGTGTATGATGAGCTCGGTGGTGCAGTCGATGGTTTCTAAAGGGTGGGTCCTTATTCATGTGAGACTCAGTGTGAACACACACGGACACACAAACAAAATGTCAGCCTCATTTTGAACATCTTCTAGAAGGTCTTCAAGAGATATCCAGTGCAGAGGGACTCCAAAAGCCTTTGTCTGCTTTGTATGACAGTCATCACTGTGAAAGTAACATCTTATGCTTGACGAAAAAGTTACATTTAGATTATATTTACATTAAGTCATTTAGCAGACGCTCTTATCCAGAGCGACTTACAGTAAGTACAGGGACATTTCCCCGAGGCAAGTAGGGTGAAGTGCTTTGCCCAAGGACACAACGTCATTTTTGCACGGCCGGGAATCGAACTGGCAACCTTCAGATTACTAGCCCGATTCCCTAACCGCTCAGCCACCTGACTCCCATATAATACAGTGAATCTTTGAGAAAATAATACAAGGTTTATCTGGTGAAGCAGTATTTTTTTACTCACCTAAAACAGCGCTACTGGAAGACTAGAAGCCGTTTCTGAAGTGTTGCTTTTGAGGGCCAGTGTACAAAGTAAGATGAAAGGGTCTATGGTATTTTTAGACATGGGTTGCTGGAAGTCTGTCATTTATAGACCAGGGTTGATGATGTTGGCTATAGAACAGCATTTTAAAACAGATATTGTGTTTAGGTGTTTTTGTGATCTTTTTACGTTATCTCTAGATTTCTATTTCTCTGATTTGACCCTATCTGTGCCTGACATATGTGGGGCCTGCCAACTAAAATATCTGGCCTGCCACACTATTTTGATAATCTGATAATTTTGTTGTCCTTTTTTCAACAAAATAAAAGTGCCAGAAAGTTTTTGCATCAATGTTTTATTTCTAAGTGAACTGGGACTTTTTATTCTAAATCAATTCTGACCGAAGTTGAAGCATAAAGGCCACTTTAAATGTGCCATGCTTCTCTCTCTGGTGCTACCTAATATTATATTCATTAACACGAATCTCCCTTAACAAAAATTCAGAATGAAACAAAATGTTGTTATTACATAAAGTTCCAAAAACAGTAGTCTATTGGTGCACAAAAGAATGCAATTATTATTTTTTACTATTGGTGTCCCTACCAAAGCTGAAATCAAACCTATGCCCTTGCACACCGGCTTTGCATTAATCAAACCAGTTAGGATGACCACAATTGCCTAGTTGTCTTTCCATCCTTCTTTGTATTCTCAATTTTCACTAATAACTTTCAAATTTAGACTTTTTGATAGTAAAATCATGTTCTTGCAAGCTATCTAAAAGATACAGTGTGTAGCATCTAGCTAATTTCACTTTACACACAACATAGGCTACAACAAGATACTCTTTAAAAGTCTGTCGCATTTCCAGAGGCATTTTATATCACTGATAATCTTAAATTAGCCTTAGATTATGTTCTGGCCCGCCATCTAATGGCTTAGAATAAAAATTGGTCCCAAACTTACTTGCCGACCCCTGATTTAAAGGCTCATTCAGACTAACGCAAAAATCCCCAGAGTAACTGATGTATCCATATCTAAAAATTGTATAAACTGTATCAATATTGGATTGTTTTTCTTATGTTTGTGGATGTGTAGGCAAGCTTTATGTGTGTGTTTTAGTGTGTACACAATGCCTGTGTCTGTTAAGAAATGGTCATTTCCTGTTGCTACACAGTGCATGAGATACACTTGTCTAATGTAAAATGGTTAACAGGACTAAACACCTCACACTCCTACAGAGAGGCTTGGTGCTCGAACGAAGAAGACAGTTAAAAACACACATACACACATACACACAAACCATCCACACCACCAAAGATTGTGTTGTGAGTTGAAAGCAACAAAGAACTGTTGGTTTCAGCTGGCCTGGTATCGCTTCACTGCTCGCTCATGATCTCTCAGTGGAACTCACCACACTCACACCCTCACACGCACATACACATAGTCACACACACGGACACTAACCACTTGTAATGGAAGACAAAAATAACCCTGACCTGCCAGCTATGGTTTCAAATGGAAACTTTCACACAGGTTGTTTGTGTGTGTACATGCCCGTGTGTGTAGGTGTTTCTGTGTGTGTGCGTTTGCGTGGAAGTCTATGTGTGGGTGAGCATGTGCATCTGTGTGTGTATGTCTGTGTGTGTGTGTGTGTGTGTGTGTGTGTGTGTGTGTGTGTGTGTGTGTGTGTGTGTGTGTGTGTGTGTGTGTGTGTGTGCATCATAGCTAAACCCCACCCACCCAACAAATACAAAAAACACTAACATATTACATGATGTCTGTACAGTTTACTGGACTAGATGGTGCACAAGGAATGGCACAAAGGAATGGATGACAGTAATGAATGAATTACCGTAATAAAGAAATTACAGTAATGAATGAATGTTAGTAAGTAATTAATTAAAGTAATGAATGAATGACAGTACAGGACAAATTACAGTCATGAATGAATACTTGTATTTGAATGTATTTTTTCACAAATTCAGTCGATCTGTGTGCAACTCGTCTGGTCAGGAGAGGCACTGGTCTGCCTGCAGGGTGGAGACACCATAACATCCTCCACACCTTCATATCCTCCCCACCCTTTCCTCCCCCTCCTCTCCTCTTCTTCTCCTCCTCCTCCTTCTCCTCCACATGCGTCTCTCTACAGAGCCACGGTCATCTCGACCCGTCCGTAGTCCACCTCCTGACGAACATGAGAGGGTGTGGCTCTCTCCTTTCTCCTCCCCACCATCACGTCTGTTGCTGTGCAGATCACTTCCTCTCCTCCTCCACCTTAGGGTTAGGACAGGGTTAGATCTAGGACAGGGTTACATGTAGGACATGGATATGGCTCGGACAGGGTTAGGATACGATCAAAGAAAGAGAAGGCTCCTGTACTTCACCTGAGTGGACAGGTTGGGACCTGGTCTTCTTTAGAAGGTGTCTGACGCCCAGAAACTGAGAAAAGAGGAGAAGGAGGAGGGTCGCCACTTTGACAGACACAGTCAAAGCTATGTAGGTGAACTGGGATGGGACTGAGAGATGACGAGAGAAAACACAGGAATATTTTGGCTGCATTGATTTTTCATGGAAAGTAAATATTGTAGTAAGCTTGTAAGCTCTGATTCTTAACTTCTTCTTCTGTGGTTCTCTCAAAAGATAGACACACATTACTCGCATGCACACACACATATTTCAGCACACAAAACACACATGCTCACATAGAAATACACGGCAGAGGGGGGATTTAGACAGAAGTTAAAAACAGTAGAATCCATAGAAGTAAACCTTAACAGGAAAACAGGATAAGGCAAAAATACAAATAATACCTTTACTTACCTTGGATGTCAAGTGTCATGTTCAGTTTCTGAAACAATTTTCCATCTGGATTGAAGACCTCAAGTTGGTACAAACCTCTGTCTGTCCTCACTGCTGAGTCCAGCCAGAAAGTTCCATTGGTGAAAAACTTAATCCGATTCATGTAGTCTGGATGCAAGACTTGAGACACATTATGTTTAAATCGAAAGACCCTGTGTTTTCTGAATTTAAACAGTGTAATCTCTTTTCCAGTTGTGTCCAAGGTCAGCTGAAGGAAGAATGGCTCTCCTAAAGTTCCAGAACACTTCACAGTTCCAACAGCGTCAGAAAGATTACAGGTTCTGGAACCTGATACAAAAAATAAAATTATTACGTAAATAACTTTCTATTTTACAACTAAAATCTACCTATCAGTACTCACATCAGACATCACAGACACTGTACCCAAAAAACAGTTATAACCTTAGTAACAATTAATTAAATGTATCCCCAATTGGTACGAATACCAGTGTAGTAGTCCTACACTTCCTATTGATAACATAACATTTCTATAGCTGTCATAACATTAGTTTTTAACTTCCACGTGTGTGGAAACACACATTGAACTTCAGTGATCTCAAATGTGCGTTTCATAGCCCCAATATCTATAAGCGGCGTGAACAAATGTCCCCGCTTAAAAAAGCGAGCAATGGAGGGCAACAGAAGGTCCCGTCCTCCGTCTTTGGGTGTGTTGTTGTTACGGAGTGTTCTCCACCTCACCCTGCCGAGGTACAGCCTGCCATGTATCTTACCCTGTGTAGCTCTGAAGACCACCAGGAACACAACCAGAATAAGATCCATTTGTTCTGCCTGAACCAGAAGACTCCTAGTGGAACATCAACCGCCCAGAAGATCCTTTTGTCTTCGTGTACGATGAGCTCGGTGGTGCGGTCGATGGTTTCTAAAGGGTGGGTCCTTATTCATGTGAGACTCAGTGTGAACACACACGGACACACAAACAAAATGTCAGCCTCATTGTGAACATCTTCTAGAAGGTCTTCAAGAGATAGCCAGTGCTGAGGGACTCTTTGTCATAGAAAGCTTTGTCCGCTTTGTATGACAGTCAATAGTTCATCACTGTGAAAGTAAAGAAAAAAAATTAAGAAAAAAAAAAAAATAATAAAATAAACACAAAGGTCAGTGTGGTTGCAAAGTTATTAGCCCAGACCAATGTCCACTGTAGTGGATGTGAATGATAGGCTGCACCTCAGGTGGATAAAGAAGCCTTCATGATGACAAGTGTTCCTTGTCCAGATGATACCTGGAAGATGCACCCTGTTTGGAAACCCACACCAGTGCCTTACATGAGATCCAACAGATTTTGATCGCTTGTTAACTGACTGTACATGTATTCCATATGCATGTCAAGGGAGTCATTATAATCATATACAGAGTAATATATTTTTAGAGGGGAAATGTTTGTAATTATTAATTACTATTTTTTTTTCACAAGAATTTCAACATACCTTTATGCTAGTTACAAATGGCAAATAAACTTCAAACATTAGCCTGAAACCAAAAGGGTTCATGTTACCTTTTGTTCTCGGCACCGGATGCTCAATACAAAACAGAAGGCTATTTCCATCCCTCAACGCAGGCCCACTGACACTTCCTTTCTAGACACAGAGAGCTGCGTTAGCTGTTTCCTGTTCAGATAATGTGCAAATGTAGTGTTTTGTGACACATAAGATAGACTGTGAGAAACGCGCATGAAACTCAAAGGCTGGATGTTAAACAGTGTCATGGTTGTATAGAGTTAGAGAGTTCAGTGTAGTTAAATGAAGTCCACTGGTCTTACACTTATACATACATGAAACACACCATATAACAATCCATACACACCTTAAGAATCCATAAACACCCTGTGAGAGTCCATACACAATTTACTAGAGGGCCTTGTTATTTAAAGCAAGATGTAGCTTCCATGCAAATTCCATCTCTTAATTTCTGAATGCTTTCTCTCAATACAGTAACAGAAAAAAGCATGAGAACTTGTTTTCTCATTGTCCAGTTTGGGTTTATTGTCAGATGCACATCAGCAGAGTTACGGGCAAAAAAACGACTGAGTCCCAGACTTCCTCACCAATGCAGACATATGTTTCACTTAAACTTTGTCAAAACTAGATCAGTGCAAACATGAATATACTGTATTTTAGATATATGTATGTTAGACATAAAACTCTTAAAAAATAAACATAAAAGCTATAGAAAACAAAGAGCAATGTAAACAAGAAGGTACCAAATGTACTTCTTTAAACCTAATATGAAATAGCACAAAAAAAGATCTATAACAAGTATGTCTAGCTCTATAACCATTCTAGTTCCATAACCACTATGTCTAGATCTATAACCACTTTGTTTAGTTCTAAACCACTATGTCTACTACAATGCTTGGTTCGATAGCTACTATCAAGAGCTGACATGCCCCTCATCTCAGCTCTCTCGTTCCAGTTGGTTCGTCCTGATTTGGCCGTAGACGACTTTGTCAAAAGGAGGTGGAGCCTGACCTCCGTCTGTCTTACAGCCCTTCACCACCTCTACATAGATGATGTCATCAAGGTCCACCCCCCCATCAACATCTCCTGAGGACACACATGAAGAGTCAGCAGATAAAATACCAGGAAGTAAGAGAGTCAGCTGATGAAAGACCAGGAAGTAGGAGGGTCAGCTGACTGAAGAGCTGGAAGATAATAGGCAGTTTGTGTAACCAGTGTACAAGGTGGATGCCCACTAAGTTTAAATGGAAACACAATGTGATCAGTTCTACCCCTCGAATGTACCAACTCTTCCATCAGAACACCCCATGAGACGACTCTACCCCAGTGAATGTGACAGAAATGGTTTGGGGCCCATCCTGCCTTACACCACAATGCCTGCCAGGCTTTAGCGCAGAGAGTTACGGCATTTCTTTGGAACAGTAAACCCCGGGTGTGAGTCCTACGACCAGAGAGAGGTGTGGCCTCCTCACCTGTACCGGAGGGGCGGGGCCTGGAGGTTTGACTCAGCCAAACACACAGCGAGACGAGGAGGAGGAGGATGACGGCCATCACAGCCACTCCCTTGATCAACACCACATACAGGAGCCGCTCAGAGACCACTAGACAGAAAGAGATGGTGGGGGGGGGGGGGGTGAGGATATGGAGGTGGGTGAAGATGGATAGCAATGGGACGGTAGAGAAAGATAGGGGGGAAGGGTATAGAGATGGGGTACATAGAGAAAGTTGGGGGGGGTAGATGGAGGTGGGAAGGTAAAGAAAGACGGGGGGAGGGGGTATAGAGATGGGGTGGATAGAGGGAGATGGGAGAGTAGACAGAGGTGGAAGTGGGTAGAGAAAGATGGGGGGACGGGGTATACAGATGGGGTGGATAGAGGGACATGGGAGGGTAGAGAGAGGTGGAAGTGGGTTGAGAAAGATGGGGGGAGGGGGTGGAGAGAGAGAGCTGACTAAAAATGTCTCAACGTCGCTCCTCTGTGCAGCGCTCGTATTGAACACTTGGTTTTCAAATGGTTTTGATTGGTCCAACCATATTCTGGTCGGCAAGAGAAATCTGTGCGAATGGGACGTTGGCCAGATATATCTACCTTAGCAAATAAAACATGAGCTGGCAGATTCATCTGGTTCCCTGGCTAACTCAGTCACTACATTGGAAGTAAATGGTGATCAGAATGTGACCATGGTGGTGCATAGGGTACGCAATTGTGGATGGGTAGCGCTCAGTGGTAGATTATTTGACTGCAGATCAAAAGGTCACAGGTTCAAATCCCCCCGAGTGCGTATGAATACGTAAGTACATCGTACCTGAGCAGGTGGAGAGGTGGATTGTGTTAATGTTGGTACTGACGTCATTCAGAACTTCACAGGTCAGATTTCTTGTCATATGGCCCGGCAAGGTGATGGTGGTGTTGTGATGAGATTGGTTGGAGATACTAATTGGCGGATAGGCTACTGATTGGCTGTCCAGACTCCAGCGGTACTCCACAGGTTCTCCCTCTGAAGAGCATGTGACCTGAGTCTCTCCTCCAGACAGACAGATGAGAGACAGGACTGGCTCAGACAAGGGGACTGACACACACACACACACAGAGACAGAAGCACAAACACACACACACAAATACAAAAGACAGACACATCACTCGCATGCACACACACATATATAGACAAACACTCACATAGAAATACACGGCAGAGGGGGGATTTAGACAGAAGTTAAAAACACGGTAGAATCCATAGAAGTAAACATTATAACAGGAAAACAGGAAAAGGCAAAAATACAAATAATACCTAACTTACCTTGGATCTCAAGGGTCATGTTCACTTTCTGAAACAATTTTCCGTCTGAATTGAAGACCTCAAGTTGGTACAAACCTCTGTCTGTCCTCACTGCTGAGTCCAGCCAGAAAGTTCCATTGGTGAAGAACTTAATCCGATTCATATAGTCTGGATTCAAGACGTTAGTCAAATTTACTTTGAATTGAAAGACAACCCTATGTTTCACATTACTGATTTTGTACAGTTTAATCTCTTTTCCAGTTGTGTCCAAGGTCAGCTGAAGGAAGAATGGCTGTCCTAAAGTTCCAGCACACTTCACAGTTCCAACAGCGTCAGAAAGATTACAGGTTCTGGAACCTGATAGAAAAAATGTAATGATTAAATAACTTCCTCTTTGACAACTAAAATCTACCTATCAGAACTCACATCAGACACTGTACCTGATGATTTGAACAACTTTTTTTTTGCTTTTGATTAAATTCCCCTGCCATAATGCAACATATGTTACAATACTATATTTATGATACAGCTGAGAGTTTGGATACGACACGCTGAAAGTGACCTCCAGTGTGCTTTTCAAAGCCTCAATATCATTACATTTCCCCGCTTCCACGCTTAAAAGACAGAGCAAGAGAGGGGAACAGAAAAGTCCCTTCCTCCATCTTTGGGTGTGTTGTTGGTACAGAGTGTTCTCCACCTCACCCTGCCGAGGTACAGCCTGCCATGTATCTTACCCTGTGTAGCTCTGAAGACCACCAGGAACACAACCAGAATAAGATCCATTTGTTCTGCCTGAACCAGAAGACTCCTAGTGGAACATCAACCGCCCAGAAGATCGTTCTGTCTTCGTGTACGATGAGCTCGGTGGTGCAGTCGATGGTTTCTAAAGGGTGGGTCCTTATTCATGTGAGACCCAGTGTGAACACACACGGACACATAAACAAAATGTCAGCCTCATTTTGAATATCTTCAAGAAGGTCTTCAAGATATAGCCAGTCCTGAGGGACTCCGAAAGCCTTTGTCTGCTTTGTATGACAGTTAATAGTTCATCACTTTGAAAGTAACATCTCATGCTTGACAAACCAGTTAATCTCTGAGAAAATAACACCTCCTGATGGTAAAGGGGTTTTAGGGCAGTGCAGTAACACTGATCCTAAGGTTTATCTGGTGAAGTAGTTTTTTTTTACTCACCTAAAACAGCACTACTACTGGAAGACTAGAAGCCGATTCTGAAGTGTTGCTTTTGAGGGGCAGTGTAAAAACTAAAATGAAAGGGTCTATGATATTTAGAGACATGGGTTGCTGGTAGTCTGTCATTTATAGACCATGGTTGACGATGTTGGCTATACAACTGCATTGAAAAAACAGATATTGTGTTTAAGCAACAAAGAAATGTTGGTTTCAGCTAGCCTGGTTTAGCTTCACTGCTCGCTCATGATCTCTCGGTGGAACTCACCACACTCACACCTTTAAACACACACATGCACACAAACCACTTAGCTTGTAAATAACCCTGACCTGCCAGCTATTGTTTCAAATGGAAATTTGAACCCACCCAACAAGTAAAAAAGCCACACCAACAAATTGCATAATGTCTGTAGTTTACTAGACTAGATTACAGTAATTAACAAAATACAAAAAGTAATTTCAGTCAAGACAATCACGTATTAGATTTGAGCATTTATTGTTACATGACATGGACACATAGATTAACTTTGGCGGAGTGGATGATTTAAGGGAAGCACTCCCTGCCTCCTCGATGCAACACATACATACATGACATATGAGGCAGGGAGCAACAGAGACATAATCCCCCTGATGGATAGAACATACAGACGCCATGGGGGAGAAGGGGATGGTGGAGGGCGGCAGCAGCACTGATCATACAACAAATGGGCTGAGTGTGTGCGTGTGTGTGCGTATCCGCGCGTCGTTTAAAGACGACTTATCGGACGTGGCCCAATGGATATGCGCTGCTAACATGGGTGTGGTAGTGGGCGGAGGAAAGGAAGGTGGAGTACGACGCCTTACGTCCCTGATAAATGGATGACACGCGCTGCCCGATTGCCCTTCCTGAACTAGCTGCGCTTATGAATGACAGTAATGGACAAATTACAGTCATGAATAAATGATAGTAATTCATTAATTACAGTAATGAATGAATGACAGTACAGGACAAATTACAGTCATGAATGAATGCTTGTATTTGAATGTATTTTTTCACAAATTCAGTCGATCTGTGTGCAACTCGTCTGGTCAGGAGAGGTGCTGGTCTGCCTGCAGGGTGGAGCCACCATAACCTGCTCCACACCTGACCTGTCCATACTCCACCTCCTGAGGAACAGGAGAGGGTGTGGCTCTCTCTCTCCTCCTCCCCACTGTCACGTCTGCGTAGATCACTTCCTCTCCTCCACCTGCGGGTTAAGACAGGGTTAGGTCTAGGACAGGGTTAGTTGTAGGACAGGGTTAGGCCTAGCAGTGGGTTAGGTCTTGGAGAGTGGTAGGTCTAGGATGGGGCTAGTATTTAATAAGAGAGAGAGAAATCTCCTGCAGTTTACCTGAGTGCACATTTTGGGACCTGGTCTTCTTTAGAAGGTTTCTGACGCCCAGAAACAGAGAGAACAGGAGGAGGAGGGTCGCCACGGTGACAGACACAGTCACAGTCACAACTATGTACGGGAACTGGGATGGGACAACTATAATCGGGACAACTGAGAGATGACAAGAGAAAACACAAGAATATTTTGGCTGCATTGATTTTTCATGGAAAGTAAACATTCTAGTCAGCTTGTAAGCTCTTAACTTCTTCCTCGGTGGTTCTGTCTCGACCATACCTGAGCAGGCAGAAAGCTGGATTCTGTTAATGTTGGTACTGACGTCATTTAGAACTTCACAGGTCAGATTTCCTGTCATATGACCCTGCAAGGGGATGGTGGTGTTGTGATGAGATTGGTTGGAGATAATAATGTTGGTCAGTGATTTGCCATCCAGACTCCAGCGGTACTCCACAGGTTCTCCCTCTGAAGAGCATGTGACCTGAGTCTCTCCTCCAGACAGACAGATGAGAGACAGGACTGGCTCAGACACGGGGACTGACACACACACACACACACACACACACACACAAGCACAAACACACACACATATACAAATGACAGACATGCACCACTCACATGCATACACACATATTTCAGCACACAAACACACATGCCCACGTAGAAAAACACGGCGGAGGGGGGATTTAGACAGAAGTTAAAAACACAGTAGAATCCATAGAAGTAAACCTTCCTAACACAAAAAGGAAAAAATACAAATTCCGTTTTTTTAGATCGCTTCGATACATTGGTCAAAACTGAAGCCATATTTTCAAAACTCTTCACACAGTCAGCAAAACAAAAGTGTATGTGGACCAAACTGTGAATCATTTTTCATTGCTTTCACACAAAATGCATTCAATTACGCCACTGTCAATTACCACATTCTCCAAAATCCATGAACTCTTTTCTCATTTATACTGTACCACCTGCAAAACACTATGTTCTACCAAAACTGTTAAAAACACGTTCAAACCCAAATTATGGCAAATGTTGTGCATTTCTGCAGTAACCAGATTGAAATATGTATAAAACTTCATATTGTATTAGCAGAATATATAATCATACCAAACAAAGCTGATTGGAATTTCAGCGATATTTTGACAGTTTTTAGTCTCATAACCAAACAGACAAAAGGAACGGCTTTGGACTGATTTGGAAGTTTGGAAACATGGATCAATGAAGACAGGTTGGTGGGGAAAGAAGAGGCAGGGAAAAGGAGAATGCGTGGAGGACAAGAGAGTGAAAGACCAAGAACGAGGTCTCTGATGAGATTAGGGCCACATTATGGCAAAATGCAGGAGAGAGGGAGAACTACAGTACATTTAGTCATTTAGCAGACGCTCTTATCCAGAGCGAATTACAGTAAGTACAGGGACATTCCCCCGAGGCAAGTAGGGAGAAGTGCCTTGCCCAAGGACACAACGTCAGCTGGCATGACCGGGAATCTAACTGGCAACCTTCGGATTACTAGCCCGATTCCCTCACCGCTCAGCCACCTGACTCCCCTCTGTAGAACCATCTACCTCAGTAGAACCATCACAGTAGCCTACTGTGCAGCATGAGTGATAACAGCATTTTACAATCGCTGTAACTATTTTTTCAATACTTTTAACAAGTTTCCTAAGCACATTCTCATCCTCACAATACTACACACAGTGTTTGGCAAATCACTAAACACACTTTTCTACATTAGACACAGAAATTGAAGATTGTCATTGCCTTTTCAAGATACTGCTTTGTAAAATGCCACACATGTGAACGAATGGATCAAACACAGGTGTTAGGTGTACTAGCACTCAAGTGCTTACAGTATTTCCAATTGCTTACTGTAATTGTCCTTTTTAGACATTGTACGGTAAAATGAATGTCACAAACAAAATTGTCATAGCCGTGGAAAAGACTGTAATAATAAGCACATTTCATACAAGAATTGTAGCTCAATGTGCTTTACATAAAATCAATAAAAACAATAATACAAGTAATAAAAGTAATAAAACCCTTCTGAACATGAACAGTCTTTGCGATATCTCGAGCCACAGTCTTTGTGGTTTCCCAATATACAGTTTTTTACAATCGCTGTGACAATTTTTTCAATACTTCTAACAAGTTTCCTAAACTCTTAAAGCACCAACACACCTACCACACACAATTGGCAAAACAGTTACTAATTTCAAGCTCAAAATCACACATTGTAAACTAAACTCAAAGACTAATTATCGTAACACAAAAATACACTAAACAATACACCATGTCTACCAAAACACTAACACACGTTCTCTTTCAACAGGAACATTTAGTCAATCATAGCACAATGTCATAAAAAACACTACATCAGATGGAATTACAGAAACTGTATTATTATATATATGTGTCAGGTCTCACGGTATATGGATCATAGATTGTGTTTTGCAATACAGTTTCTTTTGAAGCCTCTTTACATTTTTGTTTTGTTGGGTTTAGTAAATGGATACATTTAGTTTCTTTTGCTGCAGAAATTCAGGCAACAAAAAATGAATGACCCATCTCAGAGTAGCTTTATAGAATGTACAGTTACTGTATTGAAAAAAAGAAGACAGAAACATAATTGCTGCATAAAGGCTTCATTTGCAACATGACATAACTGCAAGAAATATGCAATATAGCTGCCATTTACAGTATTTCATAGTTACCCTAACTATGAAATAGTTACCCAAGCTCTGGCCCTTCTCTGAGCACCACCACACATTCTAACTCCTCTCCCTTGTCCTGGTACTTGTCTTCCTCTCCCTCATGCAGGCATTACATATTCTTACTGTCTTTGTGTTGCTCTATATTGTTCTTTTTCCTTACATGATAAGCCCAAAGAGGTCCTCTTTATATATACCATATGGTCATGTGACTCAGAACCGGTCCTAGCACATCTGGCGCCCTAGGTGTTACCCAGTCTGCATGTTGCTAATGCAGACTGGGTAAAGGTTTGAAAATGTCACTTCAGTTTCGACCAATGCGTGTAAGCAATCGAATGAAACTGTAATACCTTAACTTACCTTGGATGTTAAGTGTCATGTTCACGTTCGAAAAAAATATTCCGTCTGAATTGAAGACCTCATATTGGTACAAACCTCTGTCTGTCCTCACTGCTGAGTCCAGCCAGAAGGTACCATTGTTGAAGAACTTAGTCCGATTCATGTAGTCTGGATGCAAGACTTTAAACACATTATGTTTAAATTGAAAGACCTTGTGTTTGCCATTGTTGAATTTAAACAGTAAAATCTCTTTTCCAGTTGTGTCCAAGGTCAGCTGAAGGAAGAATGGCTCTCCTAAAGTTCCAGAGCACTTCACAGTTCCAACAGTGTCAGAAAGATTACAGGTTCTGGAACCTGTTAGAAAAAATTAAATGATTAAATAACTTCCTATTTGACAACTAAAATCAACCTATCAGTACTCACATCAGACATCACAGACACTGTACCCAAAAAACAGTTATAACCTCAGTAACAATTAATTAAATGTATCCCCAATTGGTAGGAATACCAGTGTAGTAGTCGTACACTACCTATAAGTAGTGTAAGTAAGTATGTTAAAACACACATTGAACTTAAGTGATCTCGAATGTGCGTTTCATAGCCCCAATATCTATAAGCGGCGTGAACAAATTTCCCCGCTTAAAAGAGCGAGCAATGGAGGGCAACAGAAGGTCCCGTCCTCCGTCTTTGGGTGTGTTGTTGTTACGGAGTGTTCTCCACCTCACCCTGCCGAGGTACAGCCTGCCATGTATCTTACCCTGTGTAGCGCTGAAGACCACCAGGAACACAACCAGAATAAGATCCATTTGTTCTGCCTGAACCAGAAGACTCCTAGTGGAACATCAACCGCCCAGTAGATCGTTCTGTCTTCGTGTACGATGAGCTCGGTGGCATAGGCGTTGGTTTCTAAAGGGTGGTTCCTTATTCATGTGAGACTCAGTGTGAACACACACGCACACACAAACAAAATGTCAGCCTCATTTTGAACATCTTCTAGAAGGTCTTCAAGAGATAGCCAGTGCTGAGGGACTCTGAAAGCCTTTGTCCGCTTTGTATGACAGTCAATAGTTTATCACAATAGCAGTTCGTAACAATAGCATTTTCTGCATCTTCTGATGTTATTCTGTGAGAGTAACATCTCCTGATGGTAAAGGGTTGCAGGGTAGTGCAATAATGACAATTGTAAGATTTACACAGATTTTCTGGTGAAGTAATATTTCTGAACTCACCTCAAAAAGCACTATTACTGGAAGCTGTTTCTGGGGTGCTGCTTTTGTGGGGCAGTGTACAAACTAAGATGAAAGGGTCTTTGATATTTATAGACATGGGCTGCAAGTAGTCTGTCATTTATATACCAAGTGTGCCAATGCTGGCCAAAGAACAGCATTGAAAAACAGATATTTGTTTAGGTGTTTGTGTGTATTTTTCTTTATCACATGAATCGTTTTCCTTGATTTCCAGATTTTTCTTTCACTAATTTGACTGTATTCATGCCTGACAGATGTGAGATTTGTTGAGTTATTTGGGGGTCTTGTGGGAGAGGGCTGCATCAGAAGCATAGACTGCAGCACCTGCAGAAGACTGAGACTGCAGCAATGTCACCTGCAATTAGAAAACTAACCAGACTCTTGACATGTTTCAAACACCCATAGAAAAAAAATATTTGTTTTACTTCAAATGTTTACTTTTACAGAACTTGAGTGGTTTGCCAATAACATATAAAGTGAAACGATGTCACAACACAATTTTCTGATTTGTCATTGCTCTGCATTTATAAATGAACTCCTATAATTACACTGCAATTTCTGTGGTTGTCAACATTTGTGACATCATAGGAAAGCCCAGGATGTTTTCTCAAGTGGGAAAAATAAATAAACACAAAGGTCAGTGTGGTTGCAAAGTTATTAGCCCAGACCAATGTCCACTGTAGTGGATGTGAATGATAGGCTGCACCTCAGGTGGATAAAGAAGCCTTCATGATGACAAGTGTTCCTTGTCCAGATGATACCTGGAAGATGCACCCTGTTTGGAAACCCACACCAGGGCCTTACATGAGATCCAACTGGTTTTGGTCGCTTGCTAATTGACTGTATACGTATTCCATATGCATGTCAAGGGAGTCAGGGAAATGTTTGTAATTATTAATTTTTTTTTTAATTCACAAAAATGTCAACGTACCTTTATGCTTGTTACAAATGGCAAATAAACTTCAAACATTAGCCTGAAACCAAAAGGGTTCATGTTTCCGGATGCTCAATACAAAACAGAAGGCTATTTCCATCCCTCAACGCAGGCCAACTGACACTTCCTTTCTCGACACAGAGAGCTGCTTTAGCTGTTTCCTGTTCAGATAATGTGCAAATGTAGTGTTTTGTGACACCTAAGATAGACTGTGAGAAACGCGCATGAAACTCAAAGGCTGGATGTTAAACAGTGTCATGGTTGTATAGAGTTAGAGAGTTCAGTGTAGTTAATTGAAGTCCACTGGTCTTACACTTATACATACATGAAACACACCATATAACAGTCCATACACACCTTAAGAACCCATACACACCCTGTGAGAGTCCATACACAATTTACTACAGGGCCTTGTTATTTAAAGCAAGATGTAGCTTCCATGCAAATTCCATCTCTTAATTTTTGAATGCTTTCTCTCAATACAGTAACAGAAAAAAGCATGAGAACTTGTTTTCTCATTGTCCAGTTTGGGTTTATTGTCAGATGCACATCAGCAGAGTTACGGGCAAAAAAACGATTGAGTCCCAGACTTCCTCAGCAATGCAGACATATGTTTCACTTAAACTTTGTCAAAACTAGATCAGTGCAAACATGAATATACTGTATTTTAGATATATGTATGTTACACATAAAACTCTTAAAAAAGAAACATAAAAGCTATAGAAAACAAAGAGCAATGTAAACAAGAAAGTACCAAATGTACTTCTTTAAACCTAATATGAAATAACACAAAAAAAGATCTATAACAAGTATGTCTAGCTCTATAACCATTCTAGTTCCATAACCACTATGTCTAGATCTATAACCACTTTGTTTAGTTCTAAACCACTATGTCTACTACAATGCTTGGTTCGATAGCTACTATCAAGAGCTGACATGCCCCTCATCTCAGCTCTCTCGTTCCAGTTGGTTCGTCCTGATTTGGCCGTAGACGACTTTGTCAAAAGGAGGTGGAGCCTGACCTCCGTCTGTCTTACAGCCCTTCACCACCTCTACATAGATGATGTCATCAAGGTCCACCCCCCCCATCAACATCTCCTGAGGACACACATGAAGAGTCAGCAGATAAAATACCAGGAAGTAAGAGAGTCAGCTGATGAAAGACCAGGAAGTAGGATAATCAGATGATCAAAGACCAGGAAGTAGAAGGGTCAGCTGACTGAAGAGCTGGAAGATAATAGGCAGTTTGTGTAACCAGTGTCACGGTAGAAGGTGGATGCCCACTGAGTTTAAATGGAAACACAATGTGATCAGTTCTACCCCTCGAATGTACAAACTCTTCCATCAGAACACCCCATGAGACGACTCCACCCCAGTGAATGTGACAGAGATGGTTTGGGGCCCATCCTGCCTTACACCACAATGCCTGCCAGGCTTTAGCGCAGAGAGTTACGGCATTTCTTTGGAACAGTAAACCCCGGGTGTGAGTCCTACGACCAGAGAGAGGTGTGGCCTCCTCACCTGTACCGGAGGGGCGGGGCCTGGAGGTTTGACTCAGCCAAACACACAGCGAGACGAGGAGGAAGAGGATGACGGCCATCACAGCCACTCCCTTGATCAACACCACATACAGGAGCCGCTCAGAGACCACTAGACAGAAAGAGATGGTGGGGGGGGGGGGTGAGGATATGGAGGTGGGTGAAGATGGATAGCAATGGGACGGTAGAGAAAGATAGGGGGGAAGGGTATAGAGATGGGGTACATAGAGAAACTTGGGGGGGGTAGATGGAGGTGGGAAGGTAAAGAAAGACGGGGGGAGGGGGTATAGAGATGGGGTGGATAGAGGGAGATGGGAGAGTAGAGAGAGGTGGAAGTGGGTTGAGAAAGATGGGGGGAGGGGGTGGAGAGAGAGAGCTGACTAAAAATGTCTCAACGTCGCTCCTCTGTGCAGCGCTCGTATTGAACACTTGGTTTTCAAATGGTTTTGATTGGTCCAACCATATTCTGGTCGGCAAGAGAAATCTGTGCGAATGGGACGTTGGCCAGATATATCTACCTTAGCAAATAAAACATGAGCTGGCAGATTCATCTGGTTCCCTGGCTAACTCAGTCACTACATTGGAAGTAAATGGTGATCAGAATGTGACCATGGTGGTGCATAGGGTACGCAATTGTGGATGGGTAGCGCTCAGTGGTAGATTATTTGACTGCAGATCAAAAGGTCACAGGTTCAAATCCCCCCGAGTGCGTATGAATACGTAAGTACATCGTACCTGAGCAGGTGGAGAGGTGGATTGTGTTAATGTTGGTACTGACGTCATTCAGAACTTCACAGGTCAGATTTCCTGTCATATGGCCCGGCAAGGTGATCGTGGTGTTGTGATGAGATTGGTTGGAGATACTAATTGGCGGATAGGCTACTGATTGGCTGTCCAGACTCCAGCGGTACTCCACAGGTTCTCCCTCTGAAGAGCATGTGACCTGAGTCTCTCCTCCAGACAGACAGATGAGAGACAGGACTGGCTCAGACAAGGGGACTGACACACACACACACACACAGACAGAAGCACAAACACACACACAAATACAAAAGACAGACACATCACTCGCATGCACACACACATATATAGACAAACACACACATGTTCACATAGAAATACACGGCAGAGGGGGGATTTAGACAGAAGTTAAAAACACGGTAGAATCCATAGAAGTAAACATTATAACAGGAAAACAGGAAAAGGCAAAAATACAAATAATACCTAACTTACCTTGGATCTCAAGGGTCATGTTCACTTTCTGAAACAATTTTCCGTCTGAATTGAAGACCTCAAGTTGGTACAAACCTCTGTCTGTCCTCACTGCTGAGTCCAGCCAGAAAGTTCCATTGGTGAAGAACTTAATCCGATTCATATAGCCTGGATTCAAGACGTTAGTCAAATTTACTTTGAATTGAAAGACAACCCTATGTTTCACATTACTGATTTTGTACAGTTTAATCTCTTTTCCAGTTGTGTCCAAGGTCAGCTGAAGGAAGAATGGCTGTCCTAAAGTTCCAGCACACTTCACAGTTCCAACAGCGTCAGAAAGATTACAGGTTCTGGAACCTGATAGAAAACATTTAATGATTAAATAACTTCCTCTTTGACAACTAAAATCTACCTATCAGAACTCACATCAGACACTGTACCTGATGATTTGAACAACTTTTTTTTTGCTTTTGATTAAATTCCCCTGCCATAATGCAACATATGTTACAATACTATATTTATGATACAGCTGAGAGTTTGGATACGACACGCTGAAAGTGACCTCCAGTGTGCTTTTCAAAGCCTCAATATCATTACATTTCCCCGCTTCCACGCTTAAAAGAGTGAGCCAAGGAGGGGAAGAGAAAGGTCCTGTCCTCCATCTTTGGGTGTGTTGTTGTTACGGAGTGTTCTCCACCTCACCCTGCCGAGGTACAGCCTGCCATGTATCTTACCCTGTGTAGCTCTGAAGACCACCAGGAACACAACCAGAATAAGATCCATTTGTTCTGCCTGAACCAGAAGACTCCTAGTGGAACATCAACCGCCCAGAAGATCGTTCTGTCTTCGTGTACGATGAGCTTGGTGGTGCAGTCGATGGTTTCTAAAGGGTGGGTCCTTATTCATGTGAGACTCAGTGTGAACACACACGGACACACAAACAAAATGTCAGCCTCATTTTGAACATCTTCAAGAAGGTCTTCAAGATATAGCCAGTGCTGAGGGATTCCAAAAGCCTTTGTCTGCTTTGTATGACAGTTAATAGTTCATCACTTTGAAAGTAACATCTCATGTTTGACAAACCAGTTAATTTCTGAGAAAATAACACCTCCTGATGGTAAAGGGTTTTAGGCCAGTGCAGTAACACTGATCCTAAGGTTTATCTGGTGAAGTAGTATTTTTTTACTCACCTAAAACAGCACTACTACTGGAAGACTAGAAGCCGATTCTGAAGTGTTGCTTTTGAGGGGCAGTGTACAAACTAAGATGAAAGGGTCTATGATATTTAAAGATATGGGTTGCTGGTAGTCTTTCATTTATAGACCATGGTTGACAATGTTGGCTATAGAACAGCATTGAAAAAACAGATATTGTGTTTAAGCAACAAAGAAATGTTGGTTTCAGCTAGCCTGGTTTAGCTTCACTGCTCGCTCATGATCTCTCGGTGGAACTCACCACACTCACACCTTCACACACACACATGCACACACGCACACAAACCACTTAGCTTGTAAATAACCCTGACCTGCCAGCTATTGTTTCAAATTGAAATTTTAATGCAGGTTGTTTGTATGTGTGCATGCATGTCTATTTGTGGGTGAGCATGTGTCTGTTTGGGTGTGTGTGTGTGTGTGTGTATACATCACAGCTAAACCCCACCCAACAAGTAAAAAAGCCACACTAACAAATTGCATAATGTCTGTAGTTTACTAGACTAGATTACAGTAATAAACAAAATACAAAAAGTAATTTCAGTCAAGACAATCACGTATTAGATTTGAGCATTTATTGTTACATGACATGGACACATAGATTAACTTTGGCGGAGTGGATGATTTAAGGGAAGCACTCCCTGCCTCCTCGATGCAACACATACATACATGACATATGAGGCAGGGAGCAACAGAGACATAATCCCCCTGATGGATAGAACATACAGACGCCATGGGGGAGAAGGGGATGGTGGAGGGCGGCAGCAGCACTGATCATACAACAAATGGGCTGAGTGTGTGCGTGTGTGTGCGTATCCGCGCGTCGTTTAAAGACGACTTATCGGACGTGGCCCAATGGATATGCGCTGCTAACATGGGTGTGGTAGTGGGCGGAGGAAAGGAAGGTGGAGTACGACGCCTTACGTCCCCGATAAATGGATGACGCGCGCTGCCCGATTGCCCTGCCTGAACTAGCTGCGCTTATGAATGACAGTAATGGAAAAATTACAGTCATGAATAAATGATAGTAAGTAATTAATTACAGTAATGAATGAATGACAGTACAGGACAAATTACAGTCATGAATGATTGTTTGTATTTCAATGTATTTTTTCACAAATTCAGTTGATCTGTGTGCAACTCGTCTGGTCAGGAGAGATGCTGGTCTGCCTGCAGGGTGGAGCCACCATAACCTCCTCCACACCTGACCTGTCCATACTCCACCTCCTGAGGAACAGGAGAGGGTGTGGCTCTCTCTCTCCTCCTCCCCACTGTCACGTCTGCGTAGATCACTTCCTCTCCTCCACCTGCGGGTTAAGACAGGGTTAGGTCTAGGACAGGGTTAGTTGTAGGACAGGGTTAGGCCTAGGAGTGGGTTAGGTCTTGGAGAGTGGTAGGTCTAGGATGGGGCTAGTATTTAATAAGAGAGAGAGAAATCTCCTGCAGTTCACCTGAGTGCACATTTTGGGACCTGGTCTTCTTTAGAAGGTTTCTGACGCCCAGAAACAGAGAGAACAGGAGGAGGAGGGTCGCCACGGTGACGGACACAGTCACAGTCACAACTATGTACGGGAACTGGGATGGGACAACTATAATCGGGACAACTGAGAGATGACAAGAGAAAACACAAGAATATTTTGGCTGCATTGATTTTTCATGGAAAGTAAACATTCTAGCCAGCTTGTAAGCTCTTAACTTCTTCCTCGGTGGTTCTCTCTCGACCATACCTGAGCAGGCAGAAAGCTGGATTCTGTTAATGTTGGTACTGACGTCATTCAGAACTTCACAGGTCAGATTTCCTGTCATATGACCCTGCAAGGGGATGGTGGTGTTGTGATGAGATTGGTTGGAGATACTAATGTTGGTCAGTGATTTGCCATCCAGACTCCAGCGGTACTCCACAGGTTCTCCCTCTGAAGAGCATGTGACCTGAGTCTCTCCTCCAGACGGACAGATGAGAGACAGGACTGGCTCAGACACGGGGACTGACACACACACACACACACACACACACACACATAAGCACAAACACACACACATATACAAATGACAGACATTCACCACTCACATGCATACACACATATTTCAGCACACAAACACACATGCCCACGTCGAGAAAAACACGGCGGAGGGGGGATTTAGACAGAAGTTAAAAACACAGTAGAATCCATAGAAGTAAACCTTCCTAACACAAAAAGGAAAAAATACAAATTCCGTTTTTTTAGATCGCTTTGATACATTGGTCAAAACTGAAGCCATATTTTCAAAACTCTTCACACAGTCAGCAAAACAAAAGTGTATGTGGACCAAACTGTGAATTATTGGGTGTGCTCAAGCCTTCGGCGAGAGCACAACCTTTGTTCTCTCACATATATATTATTGGGTGTGCTCAAGCCTTCTGCGAGAGCACAACCTTTGTTCTCTCACATATATATTATTATTATTATTATTATTTTTAATTTTTTTTGCCCCCCTAAAACTCAGTAAATACTTGGCCTACATAGACAACGTAGGTGTCAAAAGTTTTGTCTTGGTAGCGATTGAGTTGCTTCTATTGGAATTTACGTTCCGTTGCATGGTTTAAGCGTAAGTTAAGTTTTTGTGGCGAAAAGTGAAGCTAACGGTGGCTAATTTGCTAGCCACAGTCACTGACGTTACTAACGTCACTGCGTCACTAACGTCACGAAAACACGCGTGACTACCTTTGCCAGAACATTCGTTTCACATCTGTTAACTTGGGGGATAGCTAGGCTAACTATAGCTTTACTGCAAGGCAGCTGCAGAAACGCCACAAGAAAAGAGGCCAGGGTGATAACTATTTACTCATTTTACTTTGTGATATGACACACAATTGTGATGTGTAATGTACAATATAAGCTGATATTATTAAGGAAGTACATCTACTTTCGGAAACAGTAGTCTACTATTTCACTGAAGTATTAGCATCATGACATTAGCCTGTGTTTCCCGGGCAACACATACTACAGTGGTCTATGATGTAGCGTTATCTGTTTTCAATCGTTAAAATAAACATTCCTCACATATACATTTTCGTTGTAGGATTTATTCTGACATTAGAAAACGATTTGTTGGTGAAATTACCATTACCTGTGGTTTCAAACCAGTGTAGCTCACTGCAACGCTGTAGCTTACGCGAGACACACTACAAAAACATCTAGCTACAGTACACAGCTGTTTAGGAAGTCAAACGGCGACAGAAAATGTTCGGCACTCCCCTTACTTAAATCAAAAGTCTATCTAACTACTAACCTGAACTTCATTGCCACAGCCTAAACGTTGTCAATCTGTTCATGAAAATAATTAATTTCAGCCTAAACCGTACAACGGAACGTTAAATCCAATTCAACCAACGCAATCGCTACCAAGACGAACACAGCAGTAGTCTAGTACTGTACCGTAGTAGTACAATTTACCGGGGCAGCTTCTCAACACAGGGCTATATCGCATTTTGCGTTGTTACTGACAATGATCGCTACCAGTGAGCTTTTTATGAATGAGCAATTTTCCACTAAATAAATGTCAAGCTTATTTACGTTTTGGGGGGCATATTTTCAGTTAGCAGATGGTACCGTTTGAATTGCGATTCCATCTTCTACTGCCGGGTAACGTCGTAGAATAATCTTCAAAGGGGTTGTTTATTCATGAATGAATGCAATATGAGTAGGCTAAATGCCTGAAAATATCATGAGAAGAGAAAAACTTAAAATGACGTTTAAATCATAGAGATTAGGTCAATTTTTACACCGGTCTGCAATAATGTCACGAAAACACGCGTGACTACCTTTGGCAGAACATTCGTTTCGCATCTGTTAACTTGGGGGATAGCTAGGCTAACTATAGCTTTACTGCAAGGCAGCTGCAGAAACGCCACAAGCAAAGAGGCCAGGGTGATAAATATTTACTCATTTTACTTTGTGATATGACACACAATTGTGATGTGTAATGTACAATATAAGCTGATATTATTAAGGAAGTACATCTACTTTCGGAAACAGTAGTCTACTATTTCACTGACATATTAGCATCATGACATTAGCCTGTGTTGCCCAGGCAACACATACTACAGTGGTCTATGATGTATCTGTTTTCAATCGTTAAAATAAACATTCCTCACATATACATTTTCGTTGTAGGATTTATTCTGACATTAGTAAACGATTTGTTGGTGAAATTACCATTACCTGTGGTTTCAAACCAGTGTAGCTCACTGCAACGCTGTAGCCTACTGTACCCGAGACACTAGTGTGAGTAGCTAACAACAACTCCTCAGCTGTTTAAGTCAAACGGCAACAGAACATGTTCGGCACTCCCCTTACTCAAAAGTCTTTCAGTAGGGAAACTATCTGACTACTAACCTGAACTTCATTGCCACAGCCTAAACGTTGTCAATCTGTTCATGAAAATAATTAATTTCAGCCTAAACCGTACAACGGAACGTTTAATCGAATTCAACCAACGCAATAGCTATCAAGACGAACACAGCAGTAGTCTAGTACTGTACTGTAGTAGTAGAATTTACCGGGGCAGCTTCTCCACACAGGGCTATATCGCATTTTGAGTTGTTACTGACAATGATCGCTACCAGTGAGCTTTTTATGAATGAGCTATTTTCCACTAAATAAATGTCAACCTTATTTACGTTTTTGGGGGCATATTTTCAGTTAGCAGATGGTACTGTTTGAATCGCGATTCTATCTTCTGCCGGTAAAGTCGTAGAATAATCTTAAAAGGGGGTTCTTTATTAATGAATGAATGCAATATGAGTAGTCTAAATGCCTGAAAATATCACGAGAAGGGACAACTTAAAAGGACGTTTAAGTCATAGAGATTAGGTCCATTTGTACACCGGTCTGCCAAATGTATTCGTTTTGATTCAGCCTGTCAGCTGCCTCTTGCAGGGGAAATGAGAAGACATCATATTTCATTCTACACTTCACTCGTATTTTGAGTTGTAAATGAGCAGCAAAAAAAAGATGCTTTTAAATCTATGTAATCTTTATAAATAATAAGTAGGCCCGATGCATTTTTATATAAAATATACAGACCCCTGTGCAACCGACGCAAGCAAGCACACCCTACAATTTCCCCAGAAATTGTATCCTCTCTAGTTATTGGGTGTGCTCAAGCCTTCGGCGAGAGCACAACCTTTGTTCTCTCACATATATATTATTATTATTATTTTTATTTATTTTTTTTCCCCTAAAACTCAGTAAATACTTGGCCTACATAGACAACGTAGGTGTCAAAAGTTTTGTCTTGGTAGCGATTGAGTTGCTTCTATTGGAATTTACGTTCCGTTGCATGGTTTAAGCTTAAATTAAGTTTTTGTGGCGAAAAGTGAAGCTAACGGTGGCTAATTTGCTAGCCACAGTCACTGACGTTACTAACGTCACTGCGTCACTAACGTCACGAAAACACGCGTGACTACCTTTGCCAGAACATTCGTTTAGCATCTGTTAACTTGGGGGATAGCTAGGCTAACTATAGCTTTACTGCAAGGCAGCTGCAGAAACGCCACAAGAAAAGAGGCCAGGGTGATAACTATTTACTCATTTTACTTTGTGATATGACACACAATTGTGATGTGTAATGTACAATATAAGCTGATATTATTAAGGAAGTACATCTACTTTCGGAAACAGTAGTCTACTATTTCACTGAAGTATTAGCATCATGACATTAGCCTGTGTTTCCCGGGCAACACATACTACAGTGGTCTATGATGTAGCGTTATCTGTTTTCAATCGTTAAAATAAACATTCCTCACATATACATTTTCGTTGTAGGATTTATTCTGACATTAGAAAACGATTTGTTGGTGAAATTACCATTACCTGTGGTTTCAAACCAGTGTAGCTCACTGCAACGCTGTAGCTTATGCGAGACACACTACAAAAACATCTAGCTACAGTACACAGCTGTTTAGGAAGTCAAACGGCGACAGAAAATGTTCGGCACTCCCCTTACTTAAATCAAAAGTCTATCTAACTACTAACCTGAACTTCATTGCCACAGCCTAAACGTTGTCAATCTGTTCATGAAAATAATTAATTTCAGCCTAAACCGTACAACGGAACGTTAAATCCAATTCAACCAACGCAATCGCTACCAAGACGAACACAGCAGTAGTCTAGTACTGTACCGTAGTAGTACAATTTACCGGGGCAGCTTCTCAACACAGGGCTATATCGCATTTTGCGTTGTTACTGACAATGATCGCTACCAGTGAGCTTTTTATGAATGAGCAATTTTCCACTAAATAAATGTCAAGCTTATTTACGTTTTGGGGGGCATATTTTCAGTTAGCAGATGGTACCGTTTGAATTGCGATTCCATCTTCTACTGCCGGGTAACGTCGTAGAATAATCTTCAAAGGGGTTGTTTATTCATGAATGAATGCAATATGAGTAGGCTAAATGCCTGAAAATATCATGAGAAGAGAAAAACTTAAAATGACGTTTAAATCATAGAGATTAGGTCAATTTTTACACCGGTCTGCAATAATGTCACGAAAACACGCGTGACTACCTTTGGCAGAACATTCGTTTCGCATCTGTTAACTTGGGGGATAGCTAGGCTAACTATAGCTTTACTGCAAGGCAGCTGCAGAAACGCCACAAGCAAAGAGGCCAGGGTGATAAATATTTACTCATTTTACTTTGTGATATGACACACAATTGTGATGTGTAATGTACAATATAAGCTGATATTATTAAGGAAGTACATCTACTTTCGGAAACAGTAGTCTACTATTTCACTGACATATTAGCATCATGACATTAGCCTGCGTTGCCCGGGCAACACATACTACAGTGGTCTATGATGTATCTGTTTTCAATCGTTAAAATAAACATTCCTCACATATACATTTTCGTTGTAGGATTTATTCTGACATTAGTAAACGATTTGTTGGTGAAATTACCATTACCTGTGGTTTCAAACCAGTGTAGCTCACTGCAACGCTGTAGCCTACTGTACCCGAGACACTAGTGTGAGTAGCTAACAACAACTCCTCAGCTGTTTAAGTCAAACGGCAACAGAACATGTTCGGCACTCCCCTTACTCAAAAGTCTTTCAGTAGGGAAACTATCTGACTACTAACCTGAACTTCATTGCCACAGCCTAAACTTTGTCAATCTGTTCATGAAAATAATTAATTTCAGCCTAAACCGTACAACGGAACGTTTAATCGAATTCAACCAACGCAATCGCTATCAAGACGAACACAGCAGTAGTCTAGTACAGTACTGTACTGTAGTAGTAGAATTTACCGGGGCAGCTTCTCCACACAGGGCTATATCGCATTTTGAGTTGTTACTGACAATGATCGCTACCAGTGAGCTTTTTATGAATGAGCTATTTTCCACTAAATAAATGTCAAGCTTATTTACGTTTTTGGGGGCATATTTTCAGTTAGCAGATGGTACTGTTTGAATCGCGATTCTATCTTCTGCCGGTAAAGTCGTAGAATAATCTTCAAAGGGGGTTCTTTATTAATGAATGAATGCAATATGAGTAGGCTAAATGCCTGAAAATATCACGAGAAGGGACAACTTAAAAGGACGTTTAAGTCATAGAGATTAGGTCCATTTGTACACCGGTCTGCCAAATGTATTCGTTTTGATTCAGCCTGTCAGCTGCCTCTTGCAGGGGAAATGAGAAGACATCATATTTCATTCTACACTTCACTCGTATTTTGAGTTGTAAATGAGCAGCAAAAAAAAGATGCTTTTAAATCTATGTAATCTTTATAAATAATAAGTAGGCCCGATGCATTTTTATATAAAATATACAGACCCCTGTGCAACCGACGCAAGCAAGCACACCCTACAATTTCCCCAGAAATTGTATCCTCTCTAGTTATTATTATTTTTATTTTTATTTATTTTTGCCCCCCTAAAACTCAGTCAATATTTGGCCTACATAGACAACGTAGGTGTCAAAAGTTTCGTCTTGGTAGCGATTGAGTTGCTTCTATTGGAATTTACGTTCCGTTGCATGGTTTAAGCTTCAGTTAAGGTTTTGTGGCGAAAAGTGAAGCTAACGGTGGCTAATTTGCTAACCACAGTCACTGACGTTACTAACGTCACTGCGTCACTAACGTCACGAAAACACGCGTGACTACCTTTGCCAGAACATTCGTTTAGCATCTGTTAACTTGGGGGATAGCTAGGCTAACTATAGCTTTACTGCAAGGCAGCTGCAGAAACGCCACAAGAAAAGAGGCCAGGGTGATAACTATTTACTCATTTTACTTTTTGATATGACACACAATTGTGATGTGTAATGTACAATATAAGCTGATATTATTAAGGAAGTACATCTACTTTCGGAAACAGTAGTCTACTATTTCACTGAAGTATTAGCATCATGACATTAGCCTGTGTTTCCCGGGCAACACATACTACAGTGGTCTATGATGTAGCGTTATCTGTTTTCAATCCTTAAAATAAACATTCCTCACATATACATTTTCGTTGTAGGATTTATTCTGACATTAGAAAACGATTTGTTGGTGAAATTACCATTACCTGTGGTTTCAAACCAGTGTAGCTCACTGCAACGCTGTAGCTTACGCGAGACACACTACAAAAACATCTAGCTACAGTACTAGTACACAGCTGTTTAGGAAGTCAAACGGCGACAGAAAATGTTCGGCACTCCCCTTACTTAAATCAAAAGTCTAACTACTAACCTGAACTTCATTGCCACAGCCTAAACGTTGTCAATCTGTTCATGAAAATAATTAATTTCAGCCTAAACCGTACAACGGAACGTTAAATCCAATTCAACCAACGCAATCGCTACCAAGACGAACACAGCGGTAGTCTAGTACTGTACCGTAGTAGTACAATTTACCGGGGCAGCTTCTCCACACAGGGCTATATCGCATTTTGCGTTGTTACTGACAATGATCGCTACCAGTGAGCTTTTTATGAATGAGCAATTTTCCACTAAATAAATGTCAAGCTTATTTACGTTTTGGGGGGCATATTTTCAGTTAGCAGATGGTACCGTTTGAATCGCGATTCCATCTTCTACTGCCGAGTAACGTCGTAGAATAATCTTCAAAGGGGTTGTTTATTCATGAATGAATGCAATATGAGTAGGCTAAATGCCTGAAAATATCATGAGAAGGGAAAAACTTAAAATGACGTTTAAATCATAGAGATTAGGTCAATTTTTACACCGTTCTGCACTAATGTCACGAAAACACGCGTGACTACCTTTGGCAGAACATTCGTTTCGCATCTGTTAACTTGGGGGATAGCTAGGCTAACTATAGCTTTACTGCAAGGCAGCTGCAGAAACGCCACAAGAAAAGAGGCCAGGGTGATAACTATTTACTCATTTTACTTTGTGATATGACACACAATTGTGATGTGTAATGTACAATATAAGCTGATATTATTAAGGAAGTACATCTACTTTCGGAAACAGTAGTCTACTATTTCACTGAAGTATTAGCATCATGACATTAGCCTGTGTTGCCCGGGCAACACATACTACAGTGGTCTATGATGTATCTGTTTTCAATCGTTAAAATAAACATTCCTCACATATACATTTTCGTTATATGATTTATTCTGACATTAGTAAACGATTTGTTGGTGAAATTACCATTACCTGTGGTTTCAAACCAGTGTAGCTCACTGCAACGCTGTAGCCTACCCGAGACACTAGTGTGAGTAGCTAACAAAAACTCCTCAGCTGTTCAAGTCAAACGGTGACAAAACATGTTCGGCACTCCCCTTACTCAAAAGTCTTTCAATAGTTGAAACAATCTGACTACTAACCTGAACTTCATTGCCACAACCTAAACTTTGTCAATCTGTTCATGAAAATAATTAATTTCAGCCTAAACCGTACAACGGAACGTTAAATCGAATTCAACCAACGCAATCGCTACCAAGACGAACACAGCAGTAGTCTAGTACTGTACTGTAGTAGCAGAATTTACCGGGGCAGCTTCTCCACACAGGGCTATATCGCATTTTGCGTTGTTACTGACAATGATCGCTACCAGTGAGATTTTTATGAATGAGCGATTTTCCACTAAATAAATGTCAAGCTTATTTACATTTTTGGGGGCATATTTTCAGTTAGCAGATGGTACTGTTTGAATCGCGATTCTATTTTCTGCCGGTAAAGTCGTAGAATAATCTTCAAAGGGGGTTCTTTATTAATGAATGAATGCAATATGAGTAGGCTAAATGCCTGAAAATATCACGAGAAGGGACAACTTAAAAGGACGTTTAAATCATAGAGATTAGGTCAATTTTTACACCGGTCTGCCAAATGTATTCGTTTTGATTCAGCCTGTCAGCTGCCTCTTGCAGGGGAAATGAGAAGACATCATATTTCATTCGACACTTCACTCGTATTTTGAGTTGTAAATGAGCAGCAAAAAAAAGATGCTTTTAAATCTATGTAATCTTTATAAATAATAAGTAGGCCCGATGCATTTTTATATAAAATATACAGACCCCTGTGCAACCGACGCAAGCAAGCACACCCTACAATTTCCCCAGAAATTGTATCCTCTCTAGTTTTACATTGCTTTCACACAAAATGCATTCAATTACGCCACTGTCAATTACCACATTCTCCAAAATCCATGAACTCTTTTCTCATTTATACCACCTGCAAAACACTATGTTCTACCAAAACTGTTAAAAACACGTTCAAACCCAAATTATGGCAAATGTTGTGCATTTCTGCAGTAACCAGATTGAAATATGTATAAAACTTCATATTGTATTAGCAGAATATATAATCATACCAAACAAAGCTGATTGGAATTTCAGCGATATTTTGACAGTTTTTAGTCTCATAACCAAACAGACAAAAGGAACGGCTTTGGACTGATTTGGAAGTTTGGAAACATGGATCAATGAAGACAGGTTGGTGGGGAAAGAAGAGGCAGGGAAAAGGAGAATGCGTGGAGGACAAGAGAGTGAAAGACCAAGAACGAGGTCTCTGATGAGATTAGGGCCACATTATGGCAAAATGCAGGAGAGAGGGAGAACTACAGTACATTTAGTCATTTAGCAGACGCTCTTATCCAGAGCGAATTACAGTAAGTACAGGGACATTCCCCTGAGGCAAGTAGGGAGAAGTGCCTTGCCCAAGGACACAATGTCAGCTGGCATGACCGGGAATCGAACTGGCAAGCACAATATTCATTGATTAAATAAGATTTCTATATCTGTCACAAATTAAGGTTTAATGTTATGTAATTAAATTCGATCCGGGGATCTCAGCTAGGATTGAGGCCTGCCTCACAGACATCTCCGCCTGGATGACCGAGCACCACCTCCAGCTGAACCTCGCCAAAACAGAACTTCTCATCATCCCGGCTAAACCCTCCATCTCCCACGATCTCTCAATCACCCTGGGATCTGCAACGGTGACCCCTTCATCCTCTGCCAGGAACCTTGGGGTTACCATGGACGACGAGCTCTCCCTCACGGCCCACATTGCTGCGGTCTCCCGGTCGTGTAGATTCACCCTCTACAACATCCGGAAGATCAGGAGATACCTCTGAGCACTCCACCCAGCTGCTAGTCCAAGCACTCGTCCTCTCCAAGTTGGACTATTGCAACTCTCTGCTCGCTGGTCTCCCAGCATGTGCAACCCGCCCTCTTCAGAGGATTCAGAACGCGGCGGCCCGCCTGGTCTACAATCTACCCAGACGCTCCCATGTTACCCCGCTCCTCATCTCTCTCCACTGGCTACCTATCATGGCCCGTATCAGATTCAAGACCCTGGTATTGACCTTCCGAGCAGTGAACGGGACTGCACCCGTCTACATCAAGTCTCTCCTGCAGCCTTACACCCCCACCCGCCACCTACGGTCTTCTTCAGACAACCGCCTGGTGGTCCCACCGCTCAAGACCGCCCGGTCCCAACACAAGCTCTTCTCCTGTCTGGCCCCCCAGTGGTGGAATCAACTCCCCACCTCCATCAGAGACACTGACTGTCTCTCCACCTTCAAGAAAAGGCTCAAGACGCACTTGTTCCGGGAGTACAACGGTACTTAGGAACGGTTCGCTTGACCCGATGTTAGTTTCCTCAAGGATCACAATGACTCTTGCTTAGAGACTTGTTGCTCTTGTGGTTAGTGGTAACTGATTTAAATTTTTGGTTCTCGCTGTGATATATTGTTTTATTACTGTTGCTTGCTTTTTCCCACAGGTACACTTGCACTTATAGCTGTTAATGTTGTTTGGTTGTGACTTGTTTAACTACATGCTCTTATGGTTCTTCCCTTTGGCACTTACTTTGGTTGTTCACAATGTGTGCTTCATGTTTTGGCTACTCGCGATGTTTTTTGGCTATCTTGTTGTTATGATCAGTGACCTATGCACTTTGTAAAGCTCTCTCTTGGAAGTCGCTTTGGATAAAAGCGTCTGCTAAATGAATAAATGTAAATGTAAAATGTAAATGTAAATTATCAGCTTTTAAAATGATGATTTTAACAACTTTTTTTGTTGCTTTGGACTACATTCTCTCTGCTATAATGCAAAATATGTTACAATACTATATTTATGATACAGCTGAGAGTTTGGATATGACACGCTGAAAGTGACCTCCAGTGTGCTTTTCAAAGCCTCAATATCATTACATTTCCCGCTTCCACGCTTAAAAGAGTGAGCCAAGGAGGGGAAGAGAAAGGTCCCGTCCTCCATCTTTGGGTGTGTTGTTGTTACAGAGTGTTCTCCACCTCACCCTGCCGAGGTACAGCCTGCCATGTATCTTACCCTGTGTAGCTCTGAAGACCACCAGGAACACAACCAGAATAAGATCCATTTGTTCTGCCTGAACCAGAAGACTCCTAGTGGAACATCAACCGCCCAGTAGATCGTTCTGGCTTTGTGTATGATGAGCTCGGTGGTGCAGTCGATGGTTTCTAAAGGGTGGGTCCTTATTCATGTGAGACTCAGTGTGAACACACACGGACACACAAACAAAATGTCAGCCTCATTTTGAACATCTTCTAGAAGGTCTTCAAGAGATATCCAGTGCAGAGGGACTCCAAAAGCCTTTGTCTGCTTTGTATGACAGTCATCACTGTGAAAGTAACATCTTATGCTTGACGAAAAAGTTACATTTAGATTATATTTACATTTAGTCATTTAGCAGACGCTCTTATCCAGAGCGACTTACAGTAAGTACAGGGACATTCCCCCGAGGCAAGTAGGGTGAAGTGCTTTGCCCAAGGACACAACGTCATTTTTGCACGGCTGGGAATCGAACTGGCAACCTTCAGATTACTAGCCCGATTCCCTAACCGCTCAGCCACCTGACTCCCATATAATACAGTGAATCTTTGAGAAAATAATACAAGGTTTATCTGGTGAAGCAGTATTTTTTTACTCACCTAAAACAGCGCTACTGGAAGACTAGAAGCTGTTTCTGAAGTGTTGCTTTTGAGGGCCAGTGTACAAAGTAAGATGAAAGGGTCTATGGTATTTTTAGACATGGGTTGCTGGAAGTCTGTCATTTATAGACCAGGGTTGATGATGTTGGCTATAGAATAGCATTTTAAAACAGATATTGTGTTTAGGTGTTTTTGTGATCTTTTTACGTTATCTCTAGATTTCTATTTCTCTGATTTGACCCTATCTGTGCCTGACATATGTGGGGCCTGCCAGCTAAAATATCTGGCCTGCCACACTATTTTGATAATCTGATAATTTTGTTGTCCTTTTTTCAACAAAATAAAAGTGCCAGAAAGTTTTTGCATCAATGTTTTATTTCTAAGTGAACTGGGACTTTTTATTCTAAATCAATTCTGACCGAAGTTGAAGCAGAAAGGCCACTTTAAATGTGCCATGCTTCTCTCTCTGGTGCTACCTAATATTATATTCATTAACACAAATCTCCCTTAACAAAAATGCAGAATAAAACAAAATGTTGTTATTACATAAAGTTCCAAAAACAGTAGTCTATTGGTGCACAAAAGAATGCAATTATTATTTTTTACTATTGGTGTCCCTACCAAAGCTGAAATCAAACCTATGCCCTTGCACACCGGCTTTGCATTAATCAAACCAGTTAGGATGACCACAATTGCCTAGTTGTCTTTCCATCCTTCTTTGTATTCTCAATTTTCACTAATAACTTTCATATTTAGACTTTTTGATAGTAAAATCATGTTCTTGCAAGCTATCTTAAAGATACAGTGTGTAGCATCTAGCTAATTTAACCTTACACACAACATAGGCTACAACAAGATACTCTTTAAAAGTCGGTCGCATTTCCAGAGGCATTTTGTATCACTGATAATATTAAATTAGCCTTAGATTATGTTCTGGCCCGCCATCTAATGGCTTAGAATAAAAATTGGTCCCAAACTTACTTGCCGACCCCTGATTTAAAGGCTCATTCAGACTAACGCAAAAATCCCCAGAGTAACTGATGTATCCATATCTAATAATTGTATAAGCTGTATCAATATTGGATTGTTTTTCTTATGTTTGTGGATGTGTAGGCAAGCTTTATGTGTGTGTTTTAGTGTGTACACAATGTCTGTGTCTGTTAAGAAATGGTCATTTCCTGTTGCTACACAGTGCATGAGATACACTTGTCAAATGTGAAATGGTAATGCTCGAACCAAGAAGACAGTTGCAAACACACACATACACACATACACATAAACCGTCCACACCACCAAAGATTGTGTTGTGAGTTGAAAGCAACAAAGAAATGTTGGTTTCAGCTGGCCTGGTATAGCTTCACTGCTCGCTCATGATCTCTCGGTGGAACTCACCACACTCACACCCTCACACACACATACACATAGTCACACACACATGCACACTAACCACTAAGGTTTCTAATGGACATTTTCACACACGTTGTTTGTGTGTGTACATGCACGTGTGTGTAGGTGTTTCTGTGTGTGTGCGTTTGCGTGCATGTCTATGTGTGGGTGAGCATGTGCATCTGTGTGTGTGTGTGTGTGTGTGTGTGTGTGTGTGTGTGTGTGTGTGTGTGTGTGTGTGTGTGTGTGTGTGTGTGTGTGTGTGTGTGCATCATAGCTAAACCCCACCCAACAAATACAAAAAACACACTAACAGATTACATGATGTCTGTACAGTTTACTGGACTAGATGGTGCACAAGGAATGGCACAAAGGAATGGATGACAGCAATTAATGAATTACAGTAATAAAGAAATTACAGTACTGAATGAATGTTAGTAAGTAATTAATTACAGTAATGAATGAATGACAGTACAGGACAAATTACAGTCATGAATGAATACTTGTATTTGAATGTATTTTTTCACAAATTCAGTCGATCTGTGTGCAACTCGTCTGGTCAGGAGAGGCACTGGTCTGCCTGCAGGGTGGAGACACCATAACCTGCTCCACACCTTCATCTCCTCCCCACCCTTTCCTCCCCCTCCTCTCCTCCTCCTTCTCCTCTTCCCTCCTCCACATGCGTCTCTCTACAGAGCGACGGTCATCTCGACCCGTCCGTAGTCCACCTCCTGAGGAACAGGAGAGGGTGTGGCTCTCTCCTTTCTCCTCCCCACCATCACGTCTGTTGCCGTGCAGATCACTTCCTCTACTCCTCCACCTTAGGGTTAGGACAGGGTTAGATCTAGGACAGGGTTACATGTAGGACATGGATATGGCTCGGACAGGGTTAGGATACGATCAAAGAAAGAGAAGGCTCCTGTAGTTCACCTGAGTGGACAGGTTGGGACCTGGTCTTCTTTAGAAGGTGTCTGACGCCCAGAAACGTAGAGAAGAGGAGAAGGAGGAGGGTCGCCACTTTGACAGACACAGTCAAAGCTATGTAGGTGAACTGGGATGGGACTGAGAGATGACGAGAGAAAACACAGGAATATTTTGGCTGCATTGATTTTTCATGGAAAGTAAATATTGTAGTAAGCTTGTAAGCTCTGATTCTTAACTTCTTCTTCTGTGGTTCTGTCTCGACCATACCTGAGCAGGCAGAAAGCTGGATTCTGTTAATGTTGGTACTGACGTCATTCAGAACTTCACAGGTCAGATTTCCTGTCATATGACCCTGCAAGGTGATGGTGGTGTTGTGATGAGATTGGTTGGAGATACTAATGTTGGTCATTGATTTGCCATCCAGACTCCAGCGGTACTCCACAGGTTCTCCCTCTGAAGAGCATGTGACCTGAGTCTCTCCTCCAGACGGACAGATGAGAGACAGGACTGGCTCAGACACGGGGACTGACACACACACACACACACACACATAAGCACAAACACACACACAGCAAAACAAAAGTGTATGTGGACCAAACTGTGAATCATTTTTCATTGCTTTCACACAAAATGCATTCAATTACGCCACTGTCAATTACCACATTCTCCAAAATCCATGAACTCTTTTCTCATTTATACTGTACCACCTGCAAAACACTATGTTCTACCAAAACTTTTTTTAAACACGTTCAAACCCGAATTATGGCAAATGTTGTGCATTTCTGCAGTAACCATATTGAAATATGTATAAAACTTCATATTGTATTAGCAGAATATATAATCATACATACTACAAAGCTGATTGGAATTTCAGCGATATTTTGACAGTTTTTAGTCTCATAACCAAACAGACAAAAGGAACGGCTTTGGACTGATTTGGAAGTTTGGAAACATGGATCAATGAAGACAGGTTGGTGGGGAAAGAAGAGGCAGGGAAAAGGAGAATGCGTGGAGGACAAGAGAGTGAAAGACCAAGAACGAGGTCTCTGATGAGATTAGGGCCACATTATGGCAAAATGCAGGAGAGAGGGAGAACTACAGTACATTTAGTCATTTAGCAGACGCTCTTATCCAGAGCGACTTACAGTAAGTACAGGGACATTCCCCCGAGGCAAGTAGGGAGAAGTGCCTTGCCCAAGGACACAATGTCAGCTGGCATGACCGAGAATCGAATTACGAATTACTAACCTTCGGATTACTAGCCCGATTCCCTCACCGCTCAGCCACCTGACTCCTCTCAGTAGAACCATCTACCTCAGTAGAACCATCACAGTAGCCTACTGTGTAGCATGAGTGATAACAGAATTTTACAATCGCTGTAACTATTTTTCAATACTTTTAACAAGTTTCCTAAGCACATTCTCATCCTCACAATACTACACACAGTGTTTTGCAAATCACTAAACACACTTTTCTACATTAGACACAGAAATTGAAGATTGTCATTGCCTTTTCAAGATACTGCTTTGTAAAATGCCACACATGTGAACGAATGGATCAAACACAGGTGTTAGGTGTACTAGCACTCAAGTGCTTACAGTATTTCCAATTGCTTACTGTAATTGCCCTTTTTAGACATTGTACGGTAAAATGCCACACGTGAACGAATGTCACGTGTGGCATTTGTGACACGAATGTCACAAACAAAATTGTCATAGCCGTGGAAAAGACTGTAATAATAAGAACATTTCATACAAGAATTGTAGCTCAATGTGCTTTACATAAAATCAATAAAAACAATAATACAAGTAATAAAAGTAATAAAACCCTTCTGAACACAGGCCGCAGTCTTTGCGATACCTCGAGCCACAGTCTTTGTGGTTTCCCAATATACAGTTTTTTACAATCGCTATGACAATTTTTTCAATACTTCTAACAAGTTTCCTAAACTCTTAACGCACCAACACACCTACCACACACAATTGGCAAAACTGTTACTAATTTCAAGCTCAAAATCACACATTGTAAACTAAACTCAAAGACTAATTATCGTAACACAAAAATACACTAAACAATACACCATGTCTACCAAAACACTAACACACGTTCTCTTTCAACAGGAACATTTAGTCAATCATAGCACAATGTCATAAAAAACACTACATCAGATGGAATTACAGAAACTGTATTATTATATATATGTGTCAGGTCTCACGGTATATGGATCATAGATTGTGTTTTGCAATACAGTTTCTTTTGAAGCCTCTTTACATTTTTGTTTTGTTGGGTTTTAGTAAATGGATACATTTAGTTTCTTTTGCTGCAGAAATTCAGACAACAAAAAATGAATGATCCATCTCAGAGTAGCTTTATAGAATGTACAGTTACTGTATTGAAAAAAAGAAGACAGAAACATAATTGCTGCAGTAAAGGCTTCATTTGCAACAGGACATAACTGCAAGAAATATGCAATATAGCTGCCATTTACAGTATTTCATAGTTACCCTAACTATGAAATAGTTACCCAAGCTCTGGCCCTTCTCTGAGCACCACCACACATTCTAACTCCTCTCCCTTGTCCTGGTACTTGTCTTCCTCTCCCTCATGCAGGCATTACATATTCTTACTGTCTTTGTGTTGCTCTATATTGTTCTTTCTCCTTACATGATCATCCCAAAGAGGTCCTCTTTATATATACCATATGGTCATGTGACTCAGAACCGGTCCTAGCACATCTGGCGCCCTAGGCGAAATGTATCAACAGAACCTCCCCCCCCCCTCCCCCCCTCCGGGAGCGCAAATCGTAGTGACGCCGCCGCCCCCCGGGCCGCCCCCCCCAAACGCACGGAGATATGACGTGGGGCAGTTGGCGCCCTCTGCTGGTTGTGCGGGAGGGTTAATTAATGGATGCACTTGGGAAAATGCCGCCCCCCTCTTCATGCCGCCCTAGGCGGCTGCCTATGTCGCCTGTAGGAAGGACCGGCCCTGATGTGACTGAAAGAACCCTGAACACCTGAGTTTTTCCTAGTTGGGAGACAGCTGTGATAGCAATAGAATAAAATACAGGGGATGTACAGTATTTGTGTTTCAATTCACAATATGAACAGCAGTTCAATTTGACTTTATCAAGTTTTGAACATGATGTTATCTGTTCTGACATACAGTGTGAAAGCATTGGTAAATTGGGCAGTAAAAATTGATTGTTTTGGTCTTGGTTGAGCTTGTGTGTAAAAGAAGTTCAAGAATTTAAAATTTGTGTTTATTCTATGCATTTTGTGTCAAAGCAACAAGAAATGTGTTAATTGTATAGCCAACACAGAGTTTAGGAAACAAATAGCGATTGTAAAATACTGTAAATAAAAATGTAACAACAAAAACACAGGCCGCTGTCTTTACGGGAATCCAAAACACATTAGCCACAGTCTTTGCGGTATCTCAAGCCACAGTCTTTGCGGTATCTCGGATTACTCTATACTTGTTGTTTTTTGTACTTACAGTACTTAATTGAAATTGAAATATCATTGATCATTTGTGTGGGTTTCAACTTTGTAATTTTCATATGTATATTACAGTACTGTATACAAAGAATGGAAAACACGTGTAAAGGATACTGAAGCAAATGCTGCATTTTTATTTCATTCTTGTATAGACTTTTAGAGTCAAAGTGAAAAAGTGATATATTTATTTCTATCAGACATTATGTAACTGTTTGCATGTTGCTAATGCAGACTGGGTAAAGGTTTGAAAATGTGACTTCAGTTTCGACCAATGCGTGTAAGCAATCGAATGAAACTGTAATACCTTAACTTACCTTGGATGTTAAGTGTCATGTTCACGTTCTGAAAAAAAAATCCGTCTGAATTGAAGACCTCAAATTGGTACAAACCTCTGTCTGTCCTCACTGCTGAGTCCAGCCAGAAGGTACCATTGTTGAAGAACTTAGTCCGATTCATGTAGTCTGGCCAGACTTTAGACACATTATGTTTAAATTGAAAGACCTTGTGTTTGCCATTGTTGAATTTAAACAGTATAATCTCTTTTCCAGTTGTGTCCAAGGTCAGCTGAAGGAAGAATGGCTCTCCTAAAGTTCCAGAACACTTCACAGTTCCAACAGTGTCAGAAAGATTACAGGTTCTGGAACCTGTTAGAAAAAATTAAATGATTAAATAACTTCCTATTTGACAACTAAAATCTACCTATCAGTACTCACATCAGACATCACAGACACTGTACCCAAAAAACAGTTATAACCTCAGTAACAATTAATTAAATGTATCCCCAATTGGTAGGAATACCAGTGTAGTAGTCGTACACTACCTATAATATGTGTGTTAAAACACACATTGAACTTAAGTGATCTCGAATGTGCGTTTCATAGCCCCAATATCTATAAGCGGCGTGAACAAATTTCCCCGCTTAAAAGAGCGAGCAATGGAGGGCAACAGAAGGTCCCGTCCTCCGTCTTTGGGTGTGTTGTTGTTACGGAGTGTTCTCCACCTCACCCTGCCGAGGTACAGCCTGCCATGTATCTTACCCTGTGTAGCGCTGAAGACCACCAGGAACACAACCAGAATAAGATCCATTTGTTCTGCCTGAACCAGAAGACTCCTAGTGGAACATCAACCGCCCAGTAGATCGTTCTGTCTTCGTGTACGATGAGCTCGGTGGCATAGGCGTTGGTTTCTAAAGGGTGGTTCCTTATTCATGTGAGACTCAGTGTGAACACACACGGACACACAAACAAAATGTCAGCCTCATTTTGAACATCTTCTAGAAGGTCTTAAAGAGATAGCCAGTGCTGAGGGACTCTGAAAGCCTTTGTCCGCTTTGTATGACAGTCAATAGTTCATCACAATAGCAGTTCGTAACAATAGCATTTTCTGCATCTTCTGATGTTATTCTGTGAGAGTAACATCTCCTGATGGTAAAGGGTTGCAGGGTAGTGCAATAATGACAATTGTAAGATTTACACAGATTTTCTGGTGAAGTAATATTTCTGAACTCACCTCAAAAAGCACTATTACTGGAAGCTGTTTCTGGAGTGCTGCTTTTGTGGGGCAGTGTACAAACTAAGATGAAAGGGTCTTTGATATTTATAGACATGGGCTGCAAGTAGTCTGTCATTTATATACCAAGTGTGCCAATGCTGGCCAAAGAACAGCATTGAAAAACAGATATTTGTTTAGGTGTTTGTGTGTATTTTTCTTTATCACATGAATCGTTTTCCTTGATTTCCAGATTTTTCTTTCACTAATTTGACTGTATTCATGCCTGACAGATGTGAGATTTGTTGAGTTATTTGGGGGTCTTGTGGGAGAGGGCTGCATCAGATGCATAGACTGCAGCACCTGCAGAAGACTGAGACTGCAGCAATGTCACCTGCAATTAGAAAACTAACCAGACTCTTGACATGTTTCAAACACCCATAGAAAAAAAATATTTGTTTTACTTCAAATGTTTACTTTTACAGAACTTGAGTGGTTTGCCAATAACATATAAAGTGAAACGATGTCACAACACAATTTTCTGATTTGTCATTGCTCTGCATTTATAAATGAACTCCTATAATTACACTGCAATTTCTGTGGTTGTCAACATTTGTGACATCATAGGAAAGCCCAGGATGTTTTCTCAAGTGGGAAAAATAAATAAACACAAAGGTCAGTGTGGTTGCAAAGTTATTAGCCCAGACCAATGTCCACTGTAGTGGATGTGAATGATAGGCTGCACCTCAGGTGGATAAAGAAGCCTTCATGATGACAAGTGTTCCTTGTCCAGATGATACCTGGAAGATGCACCCTGTTTGGAAACCCACACCAGGGCCTTACATGAGATCCAACTGGTTTTGGTCGCTTGCTAATTGACTGTATACGTATTCCATATGCATGTCAAGGGAGTCAGGGAAATGTTTGTAATTATTATTTTTTTTTTAAATTCACAAAAATGTCAACGTACCTTTATGCTTGTTACAAATGGCAAATAAACTTCAAACATTAGCCTGAAACCAAAAGGGTTCATGTTTCCGGATGCTCAATACAAAACAGAAGGCTATTTCCATCCCTCAACGCAGGCCAACTGACACTTCCTTTCTCGACACAGAGAGCTGCTTTAGCTGTTTCCTGTTCAGATAATGTGCAAATGTAGTGTTTTGTGACACCTAAGATAGACTGTGAGAAACGCGCATGAAACTCAAAGGCTGGATGTTAAACAGTGTCATGGTTGTATAGAGTTAGAGAGTTCAGTGTAGTTAATTGAAGTCCACTGGTCTTACACTTATACATACATGAAACACACCATATAACAGTCCATACACACCTTAAGAACCCATACACACCCTGTGAGAGTCCATACACAATTTACTACAGGGCCTTGTTATTTAAAGCAAGATGTAGCTTCCATGCAAATTCCATCTCTTAATTTTTGAATGCTTTCTCTTAATACAGTAACAGAAAAAAGCATGAGAACTTGTTTTCTCATTGTCCAGTTTGGGTTTATTGTCAGATGCACATCAGCAGAGTTACGGGCAAAAAAACGATTGAGTCCCAGACTTCCTCAGCAATGCAGACATATGTTTCACTTAAACTTTGTCAAAACTAGATCAGTGCAAACATGAATATACTGTATTTTAGATATATGTATGTTACACATAAAACTCTTAAAAAAGAAACATAAAAGCTATAGAAAACAAAGAGCAATGTAAACAAGAAGGTACCAAATGTACTTCTTTAAACCTAATATGAAATAACACAAAAAAAGATCTATAACAAGTATGTCTAGCTCTATAACCATTCTAGTTCCATAACCACTATGTCTAGATCTATAACCACTTTGTTTAGTTCTAAACCACTATGTCTACTACAATGCTTGGTTCGATAGCTACTATCAAGAGCTGACATGCCCCTCATCTCAGCTCTCTCGTTCCAGTTGGTTCGTCCTGATTTGGCCGTAGACGACTTTGTCAAAAGGAGGTGGAGCCTGACCTCCGTCTGTCTTACAGCCCTTCACCACCTCTACATAGATGATGTCATCAAGGTCCACCCCCCCCATCAACATCTCCTGAGGACACACATGAAGAGTCAGCAGATAAAATACCAGGAAGTAAGAGAGTCAGCTGATGAAAGACCAGGAAGTAGGAGGGTCAGCTGACTGAAGAGCTGGAAGATAATAGGCAGTTTGTGTAACCAGTGTCACGGTACAAGGTGGATGCCCACTGAGTTTAAATGGAAACACAATGCGATCAGTTCTACCCCTCGAATGTACCAACTCTTCCATCAGAACACCCCATGAGACGACTCTACCCCAGTGAATGTGACAGAGATGGTTTGGGGCCCATCCTGCCTTACACCACAATGCCTGCCAGGCTTTAGCGCAGAGAGTTACGGCATTTCTTTGGAACAGTAAACCCCGGGTGTGAGTCCTACGACCAGAGAGAGGTGTGGCCTCCTCACCTGTACCGGAGGGGCGGGGCCTGGAGGTTTGACTCAGCCAAACACACAGCGAGACGAGGAGGATGACGGCCATCACAGCCACTCCCTTGATCAACACCACATACAGGAGCCGCTCAGAGACCACTAGACAGAAAGAGATGGTGGGGGGGGGGGGGGGGGTGAGGATAGCAATGAGACGGTAGAGAAAGATAGGGGGGAAGGGTATAGAGATGGGGTACATAGAGAAAGTTGGGGGGGGTAGATGGAGGTGGGAAGGTAAAGAAAGACGGGGGGAGGGGGTATAGAGATGGGGTGGATAGAGGGAGATGGGAGAGTAGAGAGAGGTGGAAGTGGGTAGAGAAAGATGGGAGGACGGGGTATAGAGATGGGGTGGATAGAGGGGCATGGGAGGGTAGAGAGAGGTGGAAGTGGGTTGAGAAAGATGGGGGGAGGGGGTGGAGTGAGAGAGCTGACTAAAAATGTCTCAACGTCGCTCCTCTGTGCAGCGCTCGTATTGAACACTTGGTTTTCAAATGGTTTTGATTGGTCCAACCATATTCTGGTCGGCAAGAGAAATCTGTGCGAATGGGACGTTGGCCAGATATATCTACCTTAGCAAATAAAACATGAGCTGGCAGATTCATCTGGTTCCCTGGCTAACTCAGTCACTACATTGGAAGTAAATGGTGATCAGAATGTGACCATGGTGGTTTATAGGGTACGCAATTGTGGATGGGTAGCGCTCAGTGGTAGATTATTTGACTGCAGATCAAAAGGTCACAGGTTCAAATCCCCCGAGTGCGTATGAATACGTAAGTACATCGTACCTGAGCAGGTGGAGAGGTGGATTGTGTTAATGTTGGTACTGACGTCATTCAGAACTTCACAGGTCAGATTTCCTGTCATATGGCCCGGCAAGGTGATCGTGGTGTTGTGATGAGATTGGTTGGAGATACTAATTGGCGGATAGGCTACTGATTGGCTGTCCAGACCTGAGTCTCTCCTCCAGACAGACAGATGAGAGACAGGACTGGCTCAGACAAGGGGACTGACACACACACACACAGACAGAAGCACAAACACACACACAAATACAAAAGACAGACACATCACTCGCATGCGCACACACATATATAGACAAACACAAACATGTTCACATAGAAATACACGGCAGAGGGGGGATTTAGACAGAAGTTAAAAACACGGTAGAATCCATAGAAGTAAACATTATAACAGGAAAACAGGAAAAGGCAAAAATACAAATAATACCTAACTTACCTTGGATCTCAAGGGTCATGTTCACTTTCTGAAAAAAATTTCCGTCTGAATTGAAGACCTCAAGTTGGTACAAACCTCTGTCTGTCCTCACTGCTGAGTCCAGCCAGAAAGTTCCATTGGTGAAGAACTTAATCCAATTCATATTGTCTGGATTCAAGACGTTAGTCAAATTTACTTTGAATTGAAAGACAACCCTATGTTTCACATTACTGATTTTGTACAGTGTAATCTCTTTTCCAGTTGTGTCCAAGGTCAGCTGAAGGAAGAATGGCTCTCCTAAAGTTCCAGAACACTTCACAGTTCCAACAGCGTCAGAAAGATTACAGGTTCTGGAACCTGATAGAAAACATTTAATGATTAAATAACTTCCTCTTTGACAACTAAAATCTACCTATCAGAACTCACATCAGACACTGTACCTGATGATTTGAACAACTTTTTTTTTGCTTTTGATTAAATTCCCCTGCCATAATGCAACATATGTTACAATACTATATTTATGATACAGCTGAGAGTTTGGATACGACACGCTGAAAGTGACCTCCAGTGTGCTTTTCAAAGCCTCAATATCATTACATTTCCCCGCTTCCACGCTTAAAAGAGTGAGCCAAGGAGGGGAACAGAAAGGTCCCGTCCTCCATCTTTGGGTGTGTTGTTGTTACGGAGTGTTCTCCACCTCACCCTGCCGAGGTACAGCCTGCCATGTATCTTAACCTGTGTAGCGCTGAAGACCACCAGGAACACAACCAGAATAAGATCCATTTGTTCTGCCTGAACCAGAAGACTCCTAGTGGAACATCAACCGCCCAGAAGATCGTTCTGTCTTCGTGTACGATGAGCTTGGTGGTGCAGTCGATGGTTTCTAAAGGGTGGGTCCTTATTCATGTGAGACTCAGTGTGAACACACACGGACACACAAACAAAATGTCAGCCTCATTTTGAACATCTTCTAGAAGGTCTTCAAGAGATAGCCAGTGCTGAGGGACTCCGAAAGCCTTTGTCTGCTTTGTATGACAGTTAATAGTTCATCACTTTGAAAGTAACATCTCATGCTTGACAAACCAGTTAATCTCTGAGAAAATAACACCTCCTGATGGTAAAGGGGTTATAGGGCAGTGCAGTAATACTAATTCTAAGGTTTATCTGGTGAAGTAGTATTTTTTTTAACTCACCTAAAACAACACTACTACTAGAAGACTAGAAGACGTTTCTGAAGTGTTGCTTTTGAGGGCCAGTGTACAAACTAAGATGAAAGGGTCTATGATATTTATAGACATGGGTTGCTGAAAGTCTGTCATTTATAGACCAGGGTTGACGATATTGGCTATAGAACATCATTTTAAAACAGATATTGTGTTTAGGTGTTTTTGTGATCTTTTTACGTTATCTCTAGATTTCAATTTCTCTGATTTGACCCTTTCTGTGCCTGACAGATGTGGGGCCTGCCAGCTAAAATATCTGGCCTGCCACACTATTTTGATAATCTGATAATTTTGTTGTCCTTTTCTCAACAAAATAAAAGTGCCAGAAAGTTTTTGGATCAATGTTTTATTTTGTAAGTGAACTGGGACTTTTTATTCTAAATCAATTCTGACCAAAGTTGAAGCAGAAAGGCCACTTTGAATGTGCCATGCTTCTCTCTCTGGTGCTACCTAATATTTTATTCATTAACACGAATCGCCCTTAACAAAAATGCTGAATGAAACAAAATGTTGTTATTACATAAAGTTCCAAAAACAGTAGTCTATTGGTGCACAAAAGAATGCAATTATTATTTTTTACTATTGGTGTCCCTACCAAAGCTGAAATCAAACCTATGCCCTTGCACACCGGCTTTGCATTAATCAAACTAGTTAGGATGACCACAATTGCCTAGTTATCTTTCCATCCTTCTTTGTATACTCAATTTTCACTAATAACTTTCATATTTAGACTTTTTGATTGTAAAATCATTTTCTTGCAAGCTATCTTAAAGATACAGTGTGTAGCATCTAGCTAATTTAACCTTACACACAACATAGGCTACAACAAGATACTCTTTAAAAGTATGTCTCAATTTCCAGAGGCATTTTGTATCACTGATAATCTTAAATTAGCCTTAGATTATGTTCTGGCCCGCCATCTAATGTCTTAGAAAAAAAAATGGTCCCAAACTTACTTACCGACCCATAAATTTAAAGGCACATTCAGACAAATGCAAAAATCCCCAGAGTATCTGATGTATCCATATCTAATAATTGTATAAGCTGTATCAATATTGGATTGTTTTTCTTATGTTTGTGCATGTATAGGCAAGCTTTATGTGTGTGTTTTAGTGTGTACACAATGCCTGTGTCTGTTAAGAAATGGTCATTTCCTGTTGCTACACAGTGCATGAGATACACTTGTCTAATGTAAAATGGTTAACAGGACTAAACACCTCACACTCCTACAGAGAAGGTTGGTGCTCAAACGAAGAAGACAGTTAAAAACACACACATACACACAAACACATACCATCCACACCACCAAATATTGTGTTGTGAGTTGAAAGCAACAAAGAACTGTTGGTTTCAGCTGGCCTGGTATAGCTTCACTGCTCGCTCATGATCTCTCAGTGGAACTCACCACACTCACTCCCTCACACGCACATACACATAGTCACACACACGGACACTAACCACTTGTAATGGAAGACAAAAATAACCCTGACCTGCCAGCTATGGTTTCAAATGGAAACTTTCACACAGGTTGTTTGTGTGTGTACATGCCCGTGTGTGTAGGTGTTTCTGTGTGTGTGCGTTTGCGTGCAAGTCTATGTGTGGGTGAGCATGTGCATCTGTGTGTGTGTGTCTGTCTGTGTGTGTGTCTGTGTGTGTGTGTGTGTGTGTGTGTGTATGTGTGTGTGTGTGCATCATAGCTAAACCCCACCCACCCAACAAATACAAAAAACACTAACAGATTACATGATGTCTGTACAGTTTACTGGACTAGATGGTGCATAAGGAATGGCACAAAGGAATAGATGACAGTAATGAATGAATTACAGTAATAAAGAAATTACAGTAATGAATGAATGTTAGTAAGTAATTAATTACAGTAATGAATGAATGACAGTACAGGACAAATTACAGTCATGAATGAATACTTGTATTTGAATGTATTTTTTCACAAATTCAGTTGATCTGTGTGCAACTCGTCTGGTCAGGAGAGGCACTGGTCTGCCTGCAGGGTGGAGACACCATAACCTCCTCCACACCTTCATATCCTCCCCACCCTTTCCTCCCCCTCCTCTCCTCTTCTTCTCCTCCTCCTCCTCCTTCTCCTCCTCCTCCTCCTCCTCCACATGCGTCTCTCTACAGAGCGACGGTCATCTCGACCCGTCCGTAGTCCACCTCCTGAGGAACAGGAGAGGGTGTGGCTCTCTCTTTTCTCCTCCCCACCATCACGTCTGTTGCTGTGCAGATCACTTCCTCTACTCCTCCACCTTAGGGTTAGGACAGGGTTAGATCTAGGACAGGGTTACATGTAGGACATGGATATGGCTCGGACAGGGTTAGGATATGATCAAAGAAAGAGAAGGCTCCTGTAGTTCACCTGAGTGGACAGGTTGGGACCTGGTCTTCTTTAGAAGGTGTCTGACGCCCAGAAACGGAGAGAAGAGGAGAAGGAGGAGGGTCGCCACTTTGACAGACACAGTCAAAGCTATGTAGGTGAACTGGGATGGGACTGAGAGATGACGAGAGAAAACACAGGAATATTTTGGCTGCATTGATTCTTCAAGGAAAGTAAATATTGTAGTAAGCTTGTAAGCTCTGATTCTTAACTTCTTCTTCTGTGGTTCTCTCTCAACCATACCTGAGCAGGCAGAAAGCTGGATTCTGTTAATGTTGGTACTGACGTCATTCAGAACTTCACAGATCAGATTTCCTGTCATATGACCCTGCAAGATGATGGTGATGTTGTGATGAGATTGGTTGGAGATACTAATGTTGGTCATTGATTGGCCGTCCAGACCCCAGCGGTACTCCACAGGTTCTCCCTCTGTAGAGCATGTGACCTGAGTCTCTCCTCCAGACAGACAGATGAGCGACAGGACTGGCTCAGACACGGAGACTGACACACACACACAGAAGCACAAACACACACACAATTTCAGCACACAAAACACACATACTCACATAGAAATACACGGCAGAGGGGGGATTTAGACAGAAGTTAAAAACACGGTAGAATCCATAGAAGTAAACATTATAACAGGAAAACAGGAAAAGGCAAAAATACAAATAATACCTAACTTACCTTGGATCTCAAGGGTCATGTTCACTTTCTGAAAACATTTCCGTCTGAATTGAAGACCTCAAGTTGGTACAAACCTCTGTCTGTCCTCACTGCTGAGTCCAGCCAGAAAGTTCCATTGGTGAAGAACTTAACTGTTGACACCATATTGAAGAACAGAACTAGGGGATTTTTATGATGTGAATACATATATGATTACTTAAGGCAAATCGTATTTTATCAAGGTGATTTCAGGCAGCCATTTTTTACAAAAACTTCTCCATCCACCATACCTCATCAGACAACTTCATTTTTAACCACTTTAATTACAAGATGGAGGAAAACTTTGAGCAGGTGGAATATCCACACATCTGTGGGCAATGTGGAACAGAAGACAGATTAGAAATATCATATTTTGATTAAAAGTTATGACCATTCTAGTGACTACATGGAAACACGTGGAAACATGGGGGAAACCTAAATTTCTCTGCCCCAAAAGTAGCTAGCGCTATGGCTGGATACTCCTCTCGATAACTAAAAAACGTTGGAGTTTCTTCCACAATCGACCGAATTGGCCAAACAAGGCATGTACATTTAGCTTACAGTGTATATAATCTAGCTAGTTAATGTTGTTTTTCTAAGTTGTTTAGAAATCTGCTCAAATCGAGGCTAAACAGTGCTACTAACGTCATTACTGCCTGTCCTGCCGGACACGGCAGAACGCGAGTTTTCTTCTGGAAAAAACTCGCGTCACTCCCACAAACAAATTCTTCGTAAGTAAAAAGTTTAGACTTTTAATTGACAATATTGACAACACATATTAATAAACTTGTCTTTACTCAGAATATCGTCTCAGATTTCAATTCGAAGCTGTAAATCTAACACTGTAGGCAATCTCCCATGGTCTCCGCTCTGGCTCCGCCTCGAAAAACAATGGCTGCCGTTGCAGACGATACATTTATTTTCCCCTCCCAGTAACCCCTTAACCAATGATATGTACTTTGAGCTTAACTTGTCATGAGTATCTGGCAGTTTTCAGAAATAAAATCGGTGATTGGACGGCAAAGATATTAAGGCGGGTCTTATGGGTCTTTTTCGACCCATATTTGAATGGGCCGGCTATGAGTATCTGGCAGTTTTCAGAAATAAAATCGGTGATTGGACGGCAAAGATATTAAGACCCATATTTGAATGGTCCGGCTGGATAGGGTTAAGGTGTATGATTTAATATGAAAATTCATAAAATTTGCATATTAATATGAATATCATATTTCAACAGCATATGGAATGTTTGGAATGTTGGCTTAGGCAGCAAAAGGTTCCGATTCATATAGTCTGGATTCAAGACGTTAGTCAAATTTACTTTGAATTGAAAGACAACCCTATGTTTCACATTACTGATTTTGTACAGTTTAATCTCTTTTCCAGTTGTGTCCAAGGTCAGCTGAAGGAAGAATGGGTCTCCTAAAGTTCCAGAACACTTCACAGTTCCAACAGCGTCAGAAAGATTACAGGTTCTGGAACCTGATAGAAAACATTTAATGATTAAATAACTTCCTCTTTGACAACTAAAATCTACCTATCAGAACTCACATCAGACACTGTACCTGATGATTTGAACAACTTTTTTTTGCTTTTGATTAAATTCCCCTGCCATAATGCAACATATGTTACAATACTATATTTATGATACAGCTGAGAGTTTGGATACGACACGCTGAAAGTGACCTCCAGTGTGCTTTTCAAAGCCTCAATATCATTACATTTCCCGCTTCCACGCTTAAAAGAGTGAGCCAAGGAGGGGAAGAGAAAGGTCCCGTCCTCCATCTTTGGGTGTGTTGTTGTTACAGAGTGTTCTCCACCTCACCCTGCCGAGGTACAGCCTGCCATGTATCTTACCCTGTGTAGCTCTGAAGACCACCAGGAACACAACCAGAACTAGAGAGGGTACAATTTCTGGGGAAATTGTAGGGTGTGCTTGCTTGCATCGGTTGCACAGGGGTCCGTTTTTGAATGACATTTTTACAACTGATTTATGTATATTTTATATGAAAATGCATACTTATTATTTATAAAGATTAAATAGATTTAACGGCATTTTTTTTTGCTGCTCATTTACAACTGAAAATACGAGTGAAGTGTAGAATGAAATAGATGTCTTCTCATTTCCCCTGCAAGAGGCAGCCTCATCGTTGAATCAAAACGAATAAATTTGGCAGACCGGTGTAAAAATTGACCTAATCTCTATGACTTAAACGTCATTTTAAGTTTTTCCCTTCTCGTGATATTTTCAGGCATGTAGCCTACTCATTGCATTCATTCATTAATAAAGAACCCCCTTTGAAGATTATTCTACGACGTTACCCGGCAGTAGAAGATGGAATCGCGATTCAGACAGTCCCATCTGCTAACTGAAAATATGCCCCCCAAAACGTAAATAAGCTTGACATTTATTTAGAGGAAAATCGCTCATTCATAAAAAGCTCACTGGTAGCGATCATTGTCAGTAACAACGCAAAATGCGATATAGCCCTGTGTGGAGAAGCTGCCCCGGTAAATTGTACTACTACGGTACAGTACTAGACTACTGCTGTGTTCGTCTTGGTAGCGATTGCGTTGGTTGAATTGGATTTAACGTTCCGTTGTAAGGTTTAGGCTGAAATTAATTATTTTCATGAACAGATTGGCAACGTTTAGGCTGTGGCAATGAAGTTCAGGTTAGTAGTTAGATAGACATTTGATTAAGTAAGGGGAGTGCCGAACATGTTCTGTCGCCGTTTGACTTCTTAAACAGCTGTGTAGATGTTTTTGTAGTGTCTCGCGTAGGCTACAGCATTGCAGTGAGCAACACTGGTTTGAAACCACAGGTAATGATAATTTCACCCACAAATCGTTTACTTGTAATGTAATGTCATAATAAATCCTACAACGAAAATGTATTTGTGAGGAATGTTTATTTTAAAGATTGAAAACAGATGCATCATAGACCACTGTAGTATGTGTTGCCCGGGCAACAGAGGCTATTGTCATGATGCTAATGCTTCAGTGAAATAGTAGACTACCGTTTCCAAAAGTAGATGTGGGCCTACTTCCTTAATAATATCAGCTAATATTGTACATTACATTTCATAATTGTGTTTCACATCACAAAGTAAAATGAGTAAATAGTTATCACCCTGGCCTCTTTGCTTGTGGCGTTCCTGCAGCTGCCTTGCAGTAAAGCTATAGTTATCCTAGCTATCCCCCAAGTTAACAGATGTGAAACGAATGTTCTGCTACAGGTAGTCACGCGTGTTTTCGTGACGTGGTGACGTTAGTAACGTCAGTGACTGTGGCTAGCAAATTAGCCACCGTTAGCTTCACTTTTCACCACAAAAACGCAATTTCTACTTAAACCATGCAACGGAACGTAAATAAAAATACAACCAACGCAATCGCTACCAAGACGAACCTTTTGACACCGCCGTTGTGTATGTAGTCCAAATATTGACTGATCCTTAGGGGGGCGAAAATAAATAATAACTAGAAACGGCTGTTCCTGCGAAACAGCAGTGAGAATGCTGAAAACCTGAATGGGGATAGCTGACCATGCTAAAAAAGCGGAAAATTGTGAAACTTTAGTAGAAAGTTAAAAGCTGAAGCTTCAAAGCAACCGAAAGGTATTTTTGAGAGGGGCTGGAGCAGCATTCCAACAATGATTTGAAAGGATTTACCATTACTTTTAAAGGGAGAATAATTTGCACAAAAACCTTAATATTTTAAAAAGTATAAAAGTGAGAAATAAGAAAATACCCGCAAGCTGAAATGAATTAAAAAAATGTGTGAGTCACACAAAAGAGGCAGTGTGGAAGCTGAACTGCATCATCTTAACAAAGCTAAGAGCTTAAATAGCCTACAATGCTGGAGAAGCTGAAAGCTGAACTGTTAAACAGACGAAGAAGTAGGCTAGGTAGTCGTAACAAGAATATTATCGTTTTAACAGCTGAAATTATAGTTGGGATAGTAATAGCAGTAGCAGATGTAGCCTACCATTGAGTGCGTTTACTCAGCTTTCTTAGTTGGATTCAATGTGTTGATGGAATGAAACATACAGCAGTAGGGCCAATACAGGAAGACACGGCGACACTTTGTTGCAGAAGGATGATGGTGCAAGTTTTGTCCGTGGAGCATACAACGATTAATAAAAAAGAATCATGTAGACGCTTTTATTGAGTAATCGCATAACTAATTACACATGTAAACGGAGTAATCGTATTATTGGTATAAACCGACAATTGCTAGTAATCGGGTTTCTCATGGTCAAGTTAATGTACCAATCACCTGTGCGAGAGACTGAGTGGTGCGTGTCTGTCGTTACGGTGATGGTGCAGCTATGATTGCTAACGCGCTGAGGGCAGAGAATAAGAGAAATGTAGCTAGAATCCACACCTCAAACAAGATAACCTAGACGCAAAACTGTACGTCCAAACCAAAATATAAGGATATTTTCCGAGACCCAAGACTCTGCCGAAACCAGAGATATTCTTTATATGTCTGTGCAGTCAGAAATACGACTCTACCTGCAGTTTCAAAAACGTGTTCCTTTTGCTTTCCTGGTGCGTGTTTGTTTGGTTGCCACGGCGATGGAGCAGCTGTGATCGCTAACAAGCTAGGCAGAGAGAAAAACGAACATTTACCTAGCATCCACACCTCAAACAAGTTGACCTAGACGCAAAACTACACGTCCAATCAATAAAATGAGGATATTTTCCGAGACCCAAGACTCGAAAGTAGAGATGTCCTTTATATGTATGTGCGGTCAGAAATATGTCTCTACCGGCAGTTTCGAAATCGTCTTCCTTCCTGCTTTCTCTGACGGATTTTACCCACCTCTCCATTGAAGTTAGTGTGAGAATTTGAAAGGCTGCTCTCGCTTCAAGGCCCATAGCTGAAAATCTGTAAATGTGAGCTCTTTAGTAGTTACATTGGCTGAAAGAGGACAATTTTTCCTACATTTTAAGGTATAACTTGTTTCTGTACGTTAAACTATATGAACGTTAGAGGAATTTGTTTGACAATTTAGTTGAATATCAGAAAAAGAGCAGCCAGCAGAGTGTGCCACTCTGCTTGCTGCTCATTCATAAAAATCAAGAAGGAGCAAACATTTTAATGTATTTCAAACTGTCATAATTCAAAATTGGCTGAATATTTGAAAAAGCTGAATCATTTGGGAATAGCTGAATGTCTTGTGAACATTTTAAAGGTTGTATGGTGTCTCTAGCTGAAAGTATGCTGAAGTAGTTACGTTTGAAAGAGGAGGAAGCTTTTTAATGATTTGAAAGGATTTACCATTACTTTTAATGGGAGAATAATTTGCACAAAAACCTTAATGTCTTAAAAAGTATAAAAGTGAGAAATACCAAAAGTCCAAGCCAACATCTCCTGAAGGAGCTGAACGTTTTGATACATAAATTGTAGGAATCGGTGAAAGTATGCAGAACTAGTTAAAGGCCAAAAAACGGCGGAAGAACTAAGAAGTTGATATAATAATAATAATAATAAAGAGAAACAGGAAAATAATAGTGAGAATGCTTAACAGCATTCTCACAATAAATAAATAAACTAGAGAGGATACAATTTCTGGGGAAATTGTAGGGTGTGCTTGCTTGCGTCGGTTGCACAGGGGTCCGTTTTTGAATGACATTTTTACAACTGATTTATGTATATTTTATATGAAAATGCATACTTATTATTTATAAAGATTAAATAGATTTAACGGCATTTTTTTTTGCTGCTCATTTACAACTGAAAATATGAGTGAAGTGTAGAATGAAATAGATGTCTTCTCATTTCCCCTGCAAGAGGCAGCCTCATCGTTGAATCAAAACGAATAAATTTGGCAGACCGGTGTAAAAATGGACCTAATCTCTATGACTTAAACGTCATTTTAAGTTTTTCCCTTCTCGTGATATTTTCAGGCATGTAGCCTACTCATTGCATTCATTCATTAATAAAGAACCCCCTTTGAAGATTATTCTACGACGTTACCCAGCAGTAGAAGATGGAATCGCGATTCAGACAGTCCCATCTGCTAACTGAAAATATGCCCCCCAAAACGTAAATAAGCTTGACATTTATTTAGAGGAAAATCGCTCATTCATAAAAAGCTCACTGGTAGCGATCATTGTCAGTAACAACGCAAAATGCGATATAGCCCTGTGTGGAGAAGCTGCCCTGGTAAATTGTACTACTACGGTACAGTACTAGTAGACTACTGCTGTGTTCGTCTTGGTAGCGATTGCGTTGGTTGAATTGGATTTAACGTTCCGTTGTACATTTACATTTAGTCATTTAGCAGACGCTCTTATCCAGAGCGACTTACAGTAAGTACAGGGACATTCTCCCCGAGGCAAGTAGGGTGAAGTGCCTTGCCCAAGGACACAACGTCATCTGGCACGGCCGGGAATCGAACTGGCAACCTTCTGATTACAAGCCCGCTTCCCTAACCGCTCAGCCACCTGACTCCCATATACGCTTGTACGGTTTAGGCTGAAATTAATTATTTTCATGAACAGATTGGCAACGTTTAGGCTGTGGCAATGAAGTTCAGGTTAGTAGTTAGATAGACTTTTGATTAACTAAGGGGAGTGCCGAACATGTTCTGTTGCCGTTTGACTTCCTACAGCTGTGTAGATGTTTTTGTAGTGTCTCGCGTAGGCTACAGCATTGCAGTGAGCAACACTGGTTTGAAACCACAGGTAATGATAATTTCACCCACAAATCGTTTACTTGTAATGTAATGTCATAATAAATCCTACAACGAAAATGTATTTGTGAGGAATGTTTATTTTAAAGATTGAAAACAGATGCATCATAGACCACTGTAGTATGTGTTGCCCGGGCAACAGAGGCTAATGTCATGATGCTAATGCTTCAGTGAAATAGTAGACTACCGTTTCCAAAAGTAGATGTGGGCCTACTTCCTTAATAATATCAGCTAATATTGTACATTACATTTCATAATTGTGTTTCACATCACAAAGTAAAATGAGAAAATAGTTATCACCCTGGCCTCTTTGCTTGTGTCGTTCCTGCAGCTGCCTTGCAGTAAAGCTATAGTTATCCTAGCTATCCCCCAAGTTAACAGATGTGAAACGAATGTTCTGCTACAGGTAGTCACGCGTGTTTTCGTGACGTTAGTGACGTAGTGACGTTAGTAACGTCAGTGACTGTGGCTAGCAAATTAGCCACCGTTAGCTTCACTTTTCACCACAAAAACGCAATTTCTACTTAAACCATGCAACGGAACGTAAATAAAAATACAACCAACGCAATCGCTACCAAGACGAACCTTTTGACACCGCCGTTGTGTATGTATTCCAAATATTGACTGATCCTTAGGGGGGCGAAAATAAATAATAATAAATAAATAAATATATATGTGAGAGAACAAGGGTTGTGCTCTTGCCGAAGGCTTGAGCACACCCAATAAGATCCATTTGTTCTGCCTGAACCAGAAGACTCCTAGTGGAACATCAACCGCCCAGAAGATCATTCTGTCTTCGTGTACGATGAGCTCGGTGGTGCAGTCGATGGTTTCTAAAGGGTGGGTCCTTATTCATGTGAGACTCAGTGTGAACACACACGGACACACAAACAAAATATCAGCCTCATTTTGAATATCTTCTAGAAGGTCTTCAAGATATAGCCAGTGCTGAGGGACTCCGAAAGCCTTTGTCTGCTTTGTATGACAGTCAATAGTTCATTACTGTGAAAGTAACATCTTATGCTTGACAAACCAGTTAATCTCTGAGAAAATAACACCTCCTGATGGTAAAGGGGTTTTAGGGCAGTGCAGTAACACTAATTCTAAGGTTTATCTGGTGAAGTAGTATTTTTTTTTACTCACCTAAAACAACACTACTACTAGAAGACTAGAAGCCGTTTCTGAAGTGTTGCTTTTGAGGGCCAGTGTACAAACTAAGATGAAAGGGTCTATGATATTTATAGACATGGGTTGCTGGAAGTCTGTCATTTATAGACCAGGGTTGACGATATTGGCTATAGAACATCATTTTAAAACAGATATTGTGTTTAGGTGTTTTTGTGATCTTTTTACGTTATCTCTAGATTTCAATTTCTCTGATTGGACCCTTTCTGTGCCTGACAGATGTGGGGCCTGCCAGCTAAAATATCTGGCCTGCCACACTATTTTGATAATCTGATAATTTTGTTGTCCTTTTCTCATCAAAATAAAAGTGCCAGAAAGTTTTTGGATCAATGTTTTATTTTGTAAGTGAACTGGGACTTTTTATTCTAAATCAATTCTGACCGAAGTTGAAGCAGAAAGGCCACTTTGAATGTGCCATGCTTCTCTCTCTGGTGCTACCTAATATTTTATTCATTAACACGAATCGCCCTTAACAAAAATGCAGAATGAAACAAAATGTTGTTATTACATAAAGTTCCAAAAACAGTAGTCTATTGGTGCACAAAAGAATGCAATTATTATTTTTTACTATTGGTGTCCCTACCAAAGCTGAAATCAAACCTATGCCCTTGCACACCGGCTTTGCATTAATCAAACTAGTTAGGATGACCACAATTGCCTAGTTGTCTTTCCATCCTTCTTTGTATACTCAATTTTCACTAATAACTTTCATATTTAGACTTTTTGATAGTAAAATCATTTTCTTGCAAGCTATCTTAAAGATACAGTGTGTAGCATCTAGCTAATTTAACCTTACACACAACATAGGCTACAACAAGATACTCTTTAAAAGTCGGTCGCATTTCCAGAGGCATTTTGTATCACTGATAATATTAAATTAGCCTTAGATTATGTTCTGGCCCGCCATCTAATGGCTTAGAATAAAAATTGGTCCCAAACTTACTTGCCGACCCCTGATTTAAAGGCTCATTCAGACTAACGCAAAAATCCCCAGAGTAACTGATGTATCCATATCTAATAATTGTATAAGCTGTATCAATATTGGATTGTTTTTCTTATGTTTGTGGATGTGTAGGCAAGCTTTATGTGTGTGTTTTAGTGTGTACACAATGTCTGTGTCTGTTAAGAAATGGTCATTTCCTGTTGCTACACAGTGCATGAGATACACTTGTCAAATGTGAAATGGTAATGCTCGAACCAAGAAGACAGTTGCAAACACACACATACACACATACACATAAACCATCCACACCACCAAAGATTGTGTTGTGAGTTGAAAGCAACAAAGAAATGTTGGTTTCAGCTGGCCTGGTATAGCTTCACTGCTCGCTCATGATCTCTCGGTGGAACTCACCACACTCACACCCTCACACACACATACACATAGTCACACACACATGCACACTAACCACTAAGGTTTCTAATGGACATTTTCACACACGTTGTTTGTGTGTGTACATGCACGTGTGTGTAGGTGTTTCTGTGTGTGTGCGTTTGCGTGCATGTCTATGTGTGGGTGAGCATGTGCATCTGTGTGTGTGTGTGTGTGTGTGTGTGTGTGTGGGTGTGTGTGTGTGTGTGTGTGTGTGTGTGTGTGCATCATAGCTAAACCCCACCCAACAAATACAAAAAACACACTAACAGATTACATGATGTCTGTACAGTTTACTGGACTAGATGGTGCACAAGGAATGGCACAAAGGAATGGATGACAGCAATTAATGAATTACAGTAATAAAGAAATTACAGTACTGAATGAATGTTAGTAAGTAATTAATTACAGTAATGAATGAATGACAGTACAGGACAAATTACAGTCATGAATGAATACTTGTATTTGAATGTATTTTTTCACAAATTCAGTCGATCTGTGTGCAACTCGTCTGGTCAGGAGAGGCACTGGTCTGCCTGCAGGGTGGAGACACCATAACCTGCTCCACACCTTCATCTCCTCCCCACCCTTTCCTCCCCCTCCTCTCCTCCTCCTCCTCCTTCTCCTCTTCCCTCCTCCACATGCGTCTCTCTACAGAGCGACGGTCATCTCGACCCGTCCGTAGTCCACCTCCTGAGGAACAGGAGAGGGTGTGGCTCTCTCCTTTCTCCTCCCCACCATCACGTCTGTTGCCGTGCAGATCACTTCCTCTACTCCTCCACCTTAGGGTTAGGACAGGGTTAGATCTAGGACAGGGTTACATGTAGGACATGGATATGGCTCGGACAGGGTTAGGATACGATCAAAGAAAGAGAAGGCTCCTGTAGTTCACCTGAGTGGACAGGTTGGGACCTGGTCTTCTTTAGAAGGTGTCTGACGCCCAGAAACGTAGAGAAGAGGAGAAGGAGGAGGGTCGCCACTTTGACAGACACAGTCAAAGCTATGTAGGTGAACTGGGATGGGACTGAGAGATGACGAGAGAAAACACAGGAATATTTTGGCTGCATTGATTTTTCATGGAAAGTAAATATTGTAGTAAGCTTGTAAGCTCTGATTCTTAACTTCTTCTTCTGTGGTTCTGTCTCGACCATACCTGAGCAGGCAGAAAGCTGGATTCTGTTAATGTTGGTACTGACGTCATTCAGAACTTCACAGGTCAGATTTCCTGTCATATGACCCTGCAAGGTGATGGTGGTGTTGTGATGAGATTGGTTGGAGATACTAATGTTGGTCATTGATTTGCCATCCAGACTCCAGCGGTACTCCACAGGTTCTCCCTCTGAAGAGCATGTGACCTGAGTCTCTCCTCCAGACAGACAGATGAGAGACAGGACTGGCTCAGACACGGGGACTGACACACACACACACACACACACACATAAGCACAAACACACACACACACACATACAAATGACAGACATGCACCACTCACATGCATACACACATATTTCAGCACACAAACACACATGCCCACGTAGAAAACCACGGCGGAGGGGGGATTTAGACAGAAGTTAAAAACACAGTAGAATCCATAGAAGTAAACCTTCCTAACACAAAAAGGAAAAAATACAAATTCCGTTTTTTTTGATCGCTTCGATACATTGGTCAAAACTGAAGCCATATTTTCAAAACTCTTCACACAGTCAGCAAAACAAAAGTGTATGTGGACCAAACTGTGAATCATTTTTCATTGCTTTCACACAAAATGCATTCAATTACGCCACTGTCAATTACCACATTCTCCAAAATCCATGAACTCTTTTCTCATTTATACTGTACCACCTGCAAAACACTATGTTCTACCAAAACTTTTTTTAAACACGTTCAAACCCGAATTATGGCAAATGTTGTGCATTTCTGCAGTAACCATATTGAAATATGTATAAAACTTCATATTGTATTAGCAGAATATATAATCATACATACTACAAAGCTGATTGGAATTTCAGCGATATTTTGACAGTTTTTAGTCTCATAACCAAACAGACAAAAGGAACGGCTTTGGACTGATTTGGAAGTTTGGAAACATGGATCAATGAAGACAGGTTGGTGGGGAAAGAAGAGGCAGGGAAAAGGAGAATGCGTGGAGGACAAGAGAGTGAAAGACCAAGAACGAGGTCTCTGATGAGATTAGGGCCACATTATGGCAAAATGCAGGAGAGAGGGAGAACTACAGTACATTTAGTCATTTAGCAGACGCTCTTATCCAGAGCGACTTACAGTAAGTACAGGGACATTCCCCCGAGGCAAGTAGGGAGAAGTGCCTTGCCCAAGGACACAATGTCAGCTGGCATGACCGAGAATCGAATTACGAATTACTAACCTTCGGATTACTAGCCCGATTCCCTCACCGCTCAGCCACCTGACTCCTCTCAGTAGAACCATCTACCTCAGTAGAACCATCACAGTAGCCTACTGTGCAGCATGAGTGATAACAGAATTTTACAATCGCTGTAACTATTTTTCAATACTTTTAACAAGTTTCCTAAGCACATTCTCATCCTCACAATACTACACACAGTGTTTTGCAAATCACTAAACACACTTTTCTACATTAGACACAGAAATTGAAGATTGTCATTGCCTTTTCAAGATACTGCTTTGTAAAATGCCACACATGTGAACGAATGGATCAAACACAGGTGTTAGGTGTACTAGCACTCAAGTGCTTACAGTATTTCCAATTGCTTACTGTAATTGCCCTTTTTAGACATTGTACGGTAAAATGCCACACGTGAACGAATGTCACGTGTGGCATTTGTGACACGAATGTCACAAACAAAATTGTCATAGCCGTGGAAAAGACTGTAATAATAAGAACATTTCATACAAGAATTGTAGCTCAATGTGCTTTACATAAAATCAATAAAAACAATAATACAAGTAATAAAAGTAATAAAACCCTTCTGAACACAGGCCGCAGTCTTTGCGATACCTCGAGCCACAGTCTTTGTGGTTTCCCAATATACAGTTTTTTACAATCGCTATGACAATTTTTTCAATACTTCTAACAAGTTTCCTAAACTCTTAACGCACCAACACACCTACCACACACAATTGGCAAAACTGTTACTAATTTCAAGCTCAAAATCACACATTGTAAACTAAACTCAAAGACTAATTATCGTAACACAAAAATACACTAAACAATACACCATGTCTACCAAAACACTAACACACGTTCTCTTTCAACAGGAACATTTAGTCAATCATAGCACAATGTCATAAAAAACACTACATCAGATGGAATTACAGAAACTGTATTATTATATATATGTGTCAGGTCTCACGGTATATGGATCATAGATTGTGTTTTGCAATACAGTTTCTTTTGAAGCCTCTTTACATTTTTGTTTTGTTGGGTTTTAGTAAATGGATACATTTAGTTTCTTTTGCTGCAGAAATTCAGACAACAAAAAATGAATGATCCATCTCAGAGTAGCTTTATAGAATGTACAGTTACTGTATTGAAAAAAAGAAGACAGAAACATAATTGCTGCAGTAAAGGCTTCATTTGCAACAGGACATAACTGCAAGAAATATGCAATATAGCTGCCATTTACAGTATTTCATAGTTACCCTAACTATGAAATAGTTACCCAAGCTCTGGCCCTTCTCTGAGCACCACCACACATTCTAACTCCTCTCCCTTGTCCTGGTACTTGTCTTCCTCTCCCTCATGCAGGCATTACATATTCTTACTGTCTTTGTGTTGCTCTATATTGTTCTTTCTCCTTACATGATCATCCCAAAGAGGTCCTCTTTATATATACCATATGGTCATGTGACTCAGAACCGGTCCTAGCACATCTGGCGCCCTAGGCGAAATGTATCAACAGAACCTCCCCCCCCCCTCCCCCCCTCCGGGAGCGCAAATCGTAGTGACGCCGCCGCCCCCCGGGCCGCCCCCCCCAAACGCACGGAGATATGACGTGGGGCAGTTGGCGCCCTCTGCTGGTTGTGCGGGAGGGTTAATTAATGGATGCACTTGGGAAAATGCCGCCCCCCTCTTCATGCCGCCCTAGGCGGCTGCCTATGTCGCCTGTAGGAAGGACCGGCCCTGATGTGACTGAAAGAACCCTGAACACCTGAGTTTTTCCTAGTTGGGAGACAGCTGTGATAGCAATAGAATAAAATACAGGGGATGTACAGTATTTGTGTTTCAATTCACAATATGAACAGCAGTTCAATTTGACTTTATCAAGTTTTGAACATGATGTTATCTGTTCTGACATACAGTGTGAAAGCATTGGTAAATTGGGCAGTAAAAATTGATTGTTTTGGTCTTGGTTGAGCTTGTGTGTAAAAGAAGTTCAAGAATTTAAAATTTGTGTTTATTCTATGCATTTTGTGTCAAAGCAACAAGAAATGTGTTAATTGTATAGCCAACACAGAGTTTAGGAAACAAATAGCGATTGTAAAATACTGTAAATAAAAATGTAACAACAAAAACACAGGCCGCTGTCTTTACGGGAATCCAAAACACATTAGCCACAGTCTTTGCGGTATCTCAAGCCACAGTCTTTGCGGTATCTCAGATTACTCTATACTTGTTGTTTTTTGTACTTACAGTACTTAATTGAAATTGAAATATCATTGATCATTTGTGTGGGTTTCAACTTTGTAATTTTCATATGTATATTACAGTACTGTATACAAAGAATGGAAAACACGTGTAAAGGATACTGAAGCAAATGCTGCATTTTTATTTCATTCTTGTATAGACTTTTAGAGTCAAAGTGAAAAAGTGATATATTTATTTCTATCAGACATTATGTAACTGTTTGCATGTTGCTAATGCAGACTGGGTAAAGGTTTGAAAATGTGACTTCAGTTTCGACCAATGCGTGTAAGCAATCGAATGAAACTGTAATACCTTAACTTACCTTGGATGTTAAGTGTCATGTTCACGTTCTGAAAAAAAAATCCGTCTGAATTGAAGACCTCAAATTGGTACAAACCTCTGTCTGTCCTCACTGCTGAGTCCAGCCAGAAGGTACCATTGTTGAAGAACTTAGTCCGATTCATGTAGTCTGGCCAGACTTTAGACACATTATGTTTAAATTGAAAGACCTTGTGTTTGCCATTGTTGAATTTAAACAGTATAATCTCTTTTCCAGTTGTGTCCAAGGTCAGCTGAAGGAAGAATGGCTCTCCTAAAGTTCCAGAACACTTCACAGTTCCAACAGTGTCAGAAAGATTACAGGTTCTGGAACCTGTTAGAAAAAATTAAATGATTAAATAACTTCCTATTTGACAACTAAAATCTACCTATCAGTACTCACATCAGACATCACAGACACTGTACCCAAAAAACAGTTATAACCTCAGTAACAATTAATTAAATGTATCCCCAATTGGTAGGAATACCAGTGTAGTAGTCGTACACTACCTATAATATGTGTGTTAAAACACACATTGAACTTAAGTGATCTCGAATGTGCGTTTCATAGCCCCAATATCTATAAGCGGCGTGAACAAATTTCCCCGCTTAAAAGAGCGAGCAATGGAGGGCAACAGAAGGTCCCGTCCTCCGTCTTTGGGTGTGTTGTTGTTACGGAGTGTTCTCCACCTCACCCTGCCGAGGTACAGCCTGCCATGTATCTTACCCTGTGTAGCGCTGAAGACCACCAGGAACACAACCAGAATAAGATCCATTTGTTCTGCCTGAACCAGAAGACTCCTAGTGGAACATCAACCGCCCAGTAGATCGTTCTGTCTTCGTGTACGATGAGCTCGGTGGCATAGGCGTTGGTTTCTAAAGGGTGGTTCCTTATTCATGTGAGACTCAGTGTGAACACACACGGACACACAAACAAAATGTCAGCCTCATTTTGAACATCTTCTAGAAGGTCTTAAAGAGATAGCCAGTGCTGAGGGACTCTGAAAGCCTTTGTCCGCTTTGTATGACAGTCAATAGTTCATCACAATAGCAGTTCGTAACAATAGCATTTTCTGCATCTTCTGATGTTATTCTGTGAGAATAACATCTCCTGATGGTAAAGGGTTGCAGGGTAGTGCAATAATGACAATTGTAAGATTTACACAGATTTTCTGGTGAAGTAATATTTCTGAACTCACCTCAAAAAGCACTATTACTGGAAGCTGTTTCTGGAGTGCTGCTTTTGTGGGGCAGTGTACAAACTAAGATGAAAGGGTCTTTGATATTTATAGACATGGGCTGCAAGTAGTCTGTCATTTATATACCAAGTGTGCCAATGCTGGCCAAAGAACAGCATTGAAAAACAGATATTTGTTTAGGTGTTTGTGTGTATTTTTCTTTATCACATGAATCGTTTTCCTTGATTTCCAGATTTTTCTTTCACTAATTTGACTGTATTCATGCCTGACAGATGTGAGATTTGTTGAGTTATTTGGGGGTCTTGTGAGAGAGGGCTGCATCAGATGCATAGACTGCAGCACCTGCAGAAGACTGAGACTGCAGCAATGTCACCTGCAATTAGAAAACTAACCAGACTCTTGACATGTTTCAAACACCCATAGAAAAAAAATATTTGTTTTACTTCAAATGTTTACTTTTACAGAACTTGAGTGGTTTGCCAATAACATATAAAGTGAAACGATGTCACAACACAATTTTCTGATTTGTCATTGCTCTGCATTTATAAATGAACTCCTATAATTACACTGCAATTTCTGTGGTTGTCAACATTTGTGACATCATAGGAAAGCCCAGGATGTTTTCTCAAGTGGGAAAAATAAATAAACACAAAGGTCAGTGTGGTTGCAAAGTTATTAGCCCAGACCAATGCCCACTGTAGTGGATGTGAATGATAGGCTGCACCTCAGGTGGATAAAGAAGCCTTCATGATGACAAGTGTTCCTTGTCCAGATGATACCTGGAAGATGCACCCTGTTTGGAAACCCACACCAGGGCCTTACATGAGATCCAACTGGTTTTGGTCGCTTGCTAATTGACTGTATACGTATTCCATATGCATGTCAAGGGAGTCAGGGAAATGTTTGTAATTATTATTTTTTTTTTAAATTCACAAAAATGTCAACGTACCTTTATGCTTGTTACAAATGGCAAATAAACTTCAAACATTAGCCTGAAACCAAAAGGGTTCATGTTTCCGGATGCTCAATACAAAACAGAAGGCTATTTCCATCCCTCAACGCAGGCCAACTGACACTTCCTTTCTCGACACAGAGAGCTGCTTTAGCTGTTTCCTGTTCAGATAATGTGCAAATGTAGTGTTTTGTGACACCTAAGATAGACTGTGAGAAACGCGCATGAAACTCAAAGGCTGGATGTTAAACAGTGTCATGGTTGTATAGAGTTAGAGAGTTCAGTGTAGTTAATTGAAGTCCACTGGTCTTACACTTATACATACATGAAACACACCATATAACAGTCCATACACACCTTAAGAACCCATACACACCCTGTGAGAGTCCATACACAATTTACTACAGGGCCTTGTTATTTAAAGCAAGATGTAGCTTCCATGCAAATTCCATCTCTTAATTTTTGAATGCTTTCTCTCAATACAGTAACAGAAAAAAGCATGAGAACTTGTTTTCTCATTGTCCAGTTTGGGTTTATTGTCAGATGCACATCAGCAGAGTTACGGGCAAAAAAACGATTGAGTCCCAGACTTCCTCAGCAATGCAGACATATGTTTCACTTAAACTTTGTCAAAACTAGATCAGTGCAAACATGAATATACTGTATTTTAGATATATGTATGTTACACATAAAACTCTTAAAAAAGAAACATAAAAGCTATAGAAAACAAAGAGCAATGTAAACAAGAAGGTACCAAATGTACTTCTTTAAACCTAATATGAAATAACACAAAAAAAGATCTATAACAAGTATGTCTAGCTCTATAACCATTCTAGTTCCATAACCACTATGTCTAGATCTATAACCACTTTGTTTAGTTCTAAACCACTATGTCTACTACAATGCTTGGTTCGATAGCTACTATCAAGAGCTGACATGCCCCTCATCTCAGCTCTCTCGTTCCAGTTGGTTCGTCCTGATTTGGCCGTAGACGACTTTGTCAAAAGGAGGTGGAGCCTGACCTCCGTCTGTCTTACAGCCCTTCACCACCTCTACATAGATGATGTCATCAAGGTTTCCCCCCCCCATCAACATCTCCTGAGGACACACATGAAGAGTCAGCAGATAAAATACCAGGAAGTAAGAGAGTCAGCTGATGAAAGACCAGGAAGTAGGAGGGTCAGCTGACTGAAGAGCTGGAAGATAATAGGCAGTTTGTGTAACCAGTGTCACGGTACAAGGTGGATGCCCACTGAGTTTAAATGGAAACACAATGCGATCAGTTCTACCCCTCGAATGTACCAACTCTTCCATCAGAACACCCCATGAGACGACTCTACCCCAGTGAATGTGACAGAGATGGTTTGGGGCCCATCCTGCCTTACACCACAATGCCTGCCAGGCTTTAGCGCAGAGAGTTACGGCATTTCTTTGGAACAGTAAACCCCGGGTGTGAGTCCTACGACCAGAGAGAGGTGTGGCCTCCTCACCTGTACCGGAGGGGCGGGGCCTGGAGGTTTGACTCAGCCAAACACACAGCGAGACGAGGAGGAGGAGGATGACGGCCATCACAGCCACTCCCTTGATCAACACCACATACAGGAGCCGCTCAGAGACCACTAGACAGAAAGAGATGGTGGGGGGGGGGGGGGGTGAGGATAGCAATGAGACGGTAGAGAAAGATAGGGGGGAAGGGTATAGAGATGGGGTACATAGAGAAAGTTGGGGGGGGTAGATGGAGGTGGGAAGGTAAAGAAAGACGGGGGGAGGGGGTATAGAGATGGGGTGGATAGAGGGAGATGGGAGAGTAGAGAGAGGTGGAAGTGGGTAGAGAAAGATGGGGGGACGGGGTATAGAGATGGGGTGGATAGAGGGGCATGGGAGGGTAGAGAGAGGTGGAAGTGGGTTGAGAAAGATGGGGGGAGGGGGTGGAGTGAGAGAGCTGACTAAAAATGTCTCAACGTCGCTCCTCTGTGCAGCGCTCGTATTGAACACTTGGTTTTCAAATGGTTTTGATTGGTCCAACCATATTCTGGTCGGCAAGAGAAATCTGTGCGAATGGGACGTTGGCCAGATATATCTACCTTAGCAAATAAAACATGAGCTGGCAGATTCATCTGGTTCCCTGGCTAACTCAGTCACTACATTGGAAGTAAATGGTGATCAGAATGTGACCATGGTGGTTTATAGGGTACGCAATTGTGGATGGGTAGCGCTCAGTGGTAGATTATTTGACTGCAGATCAAAAGGTCACAGGTTCAAATCCCCCGAGTGCGTATGAATACGTAAGTACATCGTACCTGAGCAGGTGGAGAGGTGGATTGTGTTAATGTTGGTACTGACGTCATTCAGAACTTCACAGGTCAGATTTCCTGTCATATGGCCCGGCAAGGTGATCGTGGTGTTGTGATGAGATTGGTTGGAGATACTAATTGGCGGATAGGCTACTGATTGGCTGTCCAGACCTGAGTCTCTCCTCCAGACAGACAGATGAGAGACAGGACTGGCTCAGACAAGGGGACTGACACACACACACACAGACAGAAGCACAAACACACACACAAATACAAAAGACAGACACATCACTCGCATGCGCACACACATATATAGACAAACACAAACATGTTCACATAGAAATACACGGCAGAGGGGGGATTTAGACAGAAGTTAAAAACACGGTAGAATCCATAGAAGTAAACATTATAACAGGAAAACAGGAAAAGGCAAAAATACAAATAATACCTAACTTACCTTGGATCTCAAGGGTCATGTTCACTTTCTGAAAAAAATTTCCGTCTGAATTGAAGACCTCAAGTTGGTACAAACCTCTGTCTGTCCTCACTGCTGAGTCCAGCCAGAAAGTTCCATTGGTGAAGAACTTAATCCAATTCATATTGTCTGGATTCAAGACGTTAGTCAAATTTACTTTGAATTGAAAGACAACCCTATGTTTCACATTACTGATTTTGTACAGTGTAATCTCTTTTCCAGTTGTGTCCAAGGTCAGCTGAAGGAAGAATGGCTCTCCTAAAGTTCCAGAACACTTCACAGTTCCAACAGCGTCAGAAAGATTACAGGTTCTGGAACCTGATAGAAAACATTTAATGATTAAATAACTTCCTCTTTGACAACTAAAATCTACCTATCAGAACTCACATCAGACACTGTACCTGATGATTTGAACAACTTTTTTTTTGCTTTTGATTAAATTCCCCTGCCATAATGCAACATATGTTACAATACTATATTTATGATACAGCTGAGAGTTTGGATACGACACGCTGAAAGTGACCTCCAGTGTGCTTTTCAAAGCCTCAATATCATTACATTTCCCCGCTTCCACGCTTAAAAGAGTGAGCCAAGGAGGGGAACAGAAAGGTCCCGTCCTCCATCTTTGGGTGTGTTGTTGTTACGGAGTGTTCTCCACCTCACCCTGCCGAGGTACAGCCTGCCATGTATCTTAACCTGTGTAGCGCTGAAGACCACCAGGAACACAACCAGAATAAGATCCATTTGTTCTGCCTGAACCAGAAGACTCCTAGTGGAACATCAACCGCCCAGAAGATCGTTCTGTCTTCGTGTACGATGAGCTTGGTGGTGCAGTCGATGGTTTCTAAAGGGTGGGTCCTTATTCATGTGAGACTCAGTGTGAACACACACGGACACACAAACAAAATGTCAGCCTCATTTTGAACATCTTCTAGAAGGTCTTCAAGAGATAGCCAGTGCTGAGGGACTCCGAAAGCCTTTGTCTGCTTTGTATGACAGTTAATAGTTCATCACTTTGAAAGTAACATCTCATGCTTGACAAACCAGTTAATCTCTGAGAAAATAACACCTCCTGATGGTAAAGGGGTTATAGGGCAGTGCAGTAATACTAATTCTAAGGTTTATCTGGTGAAGTAGTATTTTTTTTAACTCACCTAAAACAACACTACTACTAGAAGACTAGAAGCCGTTTCTGAAGTGTTGCTTTTGAGGGCCAGTGTACAAACTAAGATGAAAGGGTCTATGATATTTATAGACATGGGTTGCTGAAAGTCTGTCATTTATAGACCAGGGTTGACGATATTGGCTATAGAACATCATTTTAAAACAGATATTGTGTTTAGGTGTTTTTGTGATCTTTTTACGTTATCTCTAGATTTCAATTTCTCTGATTTGACCCTTTCTGTGCCTGACAGATGTGGGGCCTGCCAGCTAAAATATCTGGCCTGCCACACTATTTTGATAATCTGATAATTTTGTTGTCCTTTTCTCAACAAAATAAAAGTGCCAGAAAGTTTTTGGATCAATGTTTTATTTTGTAAGTGAACTGGGACTTTTTATTCTAAATCAATTCTGACCAAAGTTGAAGCAGAAAGGCCACTTTGAATGTGCCATGCTTCTCTCTCTGGTGCTACCTAATATTTTATTCATTAACACGAATCGCCCTTAACAAAAATGCTGAATGAAACAAAATGTTGTTATTACATAAAGTTCCAAAAACAGTAGTCTATTGGTGCACAAAAGAATGCAATTATTATTTTTTACTATTGGTGTCCCTACCAAAGCTGAAATCAAACCTATGCCCTTGCACACCGGCTTTGCATTAATCAAACTAGTTAGGATGACCACAATTGCCTAGTTATCTTTCCATCCTTCTTTGTATACTCAATTTTCACTAATAACTTTCATATTTAGACTTTTTGATTGTAAAATCATTTTCTTGCAAGCTATCTTAAAGATACAGTGTGTAGCATCTAGCTAATTTAACCTTACACACAACATAGGCTACAACAAGATACTCTTTAAAAGTATGTCTCAATTTCCAGAGGCATTTTGTATCACTGATAATCTTAAATTAGCCTTAGATTATGTTCTGGCCCGCCATCTAATGTCTTAGAAAAAAAAATGGTCCCAAACTTACTTACCGACCCATAAATTTAAAGGCACATTCAGACAAATGCAAAAATCCCCAGAGTATCTGATGTATCCATATCTAATAATTGTATAAGCTGTATCAATATTGGATTGTTTTTCTTATGTTTGTGCATGTATAGGCAAGCTTTATGTGTGTGTTTTAGTGTGTACACAATGCCTGTGTCTGTTAAGAAATGGTCATTTCCTGTTGCTACACAGTGCATGAGATACACTTGTCTAATGTAAAATGGTTAACAGGACTAAACACCTCACACTCCTACAGAGAAGGTTGGTGCTCAAACGAAGAAGACAGTTAAAAACACACACATACACACAAACACATACCATCCACACCACCAAATATTGTGTTGTGAGTTGAAAGCAACAAAGAACTGTTGGTTTCAGCTGGCCTGGTATAGCTTCACTGCTCGCTCATGATCTCTCAGTGGAACTCACCACACTCACTCCCTCACACGCACATACACATAGTCACACACACGGACACTAACCACTTGTAATGGAAGACAAAAATAACCCTGACCTGCCAGCTATGGTTTCAAATGGAAACTTTCACACAGGTTGTTTGTGTGTGTACATGCCCGTGTGTGTAGGTGTTTCTGTGTGTGTGCGTTTGCGTGCAAGTCTATGTGTGGGTGAGCATGTGCATCTGTGTGTGTGTGTCTGTCTGTGTGTGTGTCTGTGTGTGTGTGTGTGTGTGTGTGTGTATGTGTGTGTGTGTGCATCATAGCTAAACCCCACCCACCCAACAAATACAAAAAACACTAACAGATTACATGATGTCTGTACAGTTTACTGGACTAGATGGTGCATAAGGAATGGCACAAAGGAATAGATGACAGTAATGAATGAATTACAGTAATAAAGAAATTACAGTAATGAATGAATGTTAGTAAGTAATTAATTACAGTAATGAATGAATGACAGTACAGGACAAATTACAGTCATGAATGAATACTTGTATTTGAATGTATTTTTTCACAAATTCAGTTGATCTGTGTGCAACTCGTCTGGTCAGGAGAGGCACTGGTCTGCCTGCAGGGTGGAGACACCATAACCTCCTCCACACCTTCATATCCTCCCCACCCTTTCCTCCCCCTCCTCTCCTCTTCTTCTCCTCCTCCTCCTCCTTCTCCTCCTCCTCCTCCTCCTCCACATGCGTCTCTCTACAGAGCGACGGTCATCTCGACCCGTCCGTAGTCCACCTCCTGAGGAACAGGAGAGGGTGTGGCTCTCTCTTTTCTCCTCCCCACCATCACGTCTGTTGCTGTGCAGATCACTTCCTCTACTCCTCCACCTTAGGGTTAGGACAGGGTTAGATCTAGGACAGGGTTACATGTAGGACATGGATATGGCTCGGACAGGGTTAGGATATGATCAAAGAAAGAGAAGGCTCCTGTAGTTCACCTGAGTGGACAGGTTGGGACCTGGTCTTCTTTAGAAGGTGTCTGACGCCCAGAAACGGAGAGAAGAGGAGAAGGAGGAGGGTCGCCACTTTGACAGACACAGTCAAAGCTATGTAGGTGAACTGGGATGGGACTGAGAGATGACGAGAGAAAACACAGGAATATTTTGGCTGCATTGATTCTTCAAGGAAAGTAAATATTGTAGTAAGCTTGTAAGCTCTGATTCTTAACTTCTTCTTCTGTGGTTCTCTCTCAACCATACCTGAGCAGGCAGAAAGCTGGATTCTGTTAATGTTGGTACTGACGTCATTCAGAACTTCACAGATCAGATTTCCTGTCATATGACCCTGCAAGATGATGGTGATGTTGTGATGAGATTGGTTGGAGATACTAATGTTGGTCATTGATTGGCCGTCCAGACCCCAGCGGTACTCCACAGGTTCTCCCTCTGTAGAGCATGTGACCTGAGTCTCTCCTCCAGACAGACAGATGAGCGACAGGACTGGCTCAGACACGGAGACTGACACACACACACAGAAGCACAAACACACACACAATTTCAGCACACAAAACACACATACTCACATAGAAATACACGGCAGAGGGGGGATTTAGACAGAAGTTAAAAACACGGTAGAATCCATAGAAGTAAACATTATAACAGGAAAACAGGAAAAGGCAAAAATACAAATAATACCTAACTTACCTTGGATCTCAAGGGTCATGTTCACTTTCTGAAAACATTTCCGTCTGAATTGAAGACCTCAAGTTGGTACAAACCTCTGTCTGTCCTCACTGCTGAGTCCAGCCAGAAAGTTCCATTGGTGAAGAACTTAACTGTTGACACCATATTGAAGAACAGAACTAGGGGATTTTTATGATGTGAATACATATATGATTACTTAAGGCAAATCGTATTTTATCAAGGTGATTTCAGGCAGCCATTTTTTACAAAAACTTCTCCATCCACCATACCTCATCAGACAACTTCATTTTTAACCACTTTAATTACAAGATGGAGGAAAACTTTGAGCAGGTGGAATATCCACACATCTGTGGGCAATGTGGAACAGAAGACAGATTAGAAATATCATATTTTGATTAAAAGTTATGACCATTCTAGTGACTACATGGAAACACGTGGAAACATGGGGGAAACCTAAATTTCTCTGCCCCAAAAGTAGCTAGCGCTATGGCTGGATACTCCTCTCGATAACTAAAAAACGTTGGAGTTTCTTCCACAATCGACCGAATTGGCCAAACAAGGCATGTACATTTAGCTTACAGTGTATATAATCTAGCTAGTTAATGTTGTTTTTCTAAGTTGTTTAGAAATCTGCTCAAATCGAGGCTAAACAGTGCTACTAACGTCATTACTGCCTGTCCTGCCGGACACGGCAGAACGCGAGTTTTCTTCTGGAAAAAACTCGCGTCACTCCCACAAACAAATTCTTCGTAAGTAAAAAGTTTAGACTTTTAATTGACAATATTGACAACACATATTAATAAACTTGTCTTTACTCAGAATATCGTCTCAGATTTCAATTCGAAGCTGTAAATCTAACACTGTAGGCAATCTCCCATGGTCTCCGCTCTGGCTCCGCCTCGAAAAACAATGGCTGCCGTTGCAGACGATACATTTATTTTCCCCTCCCAGTAACCCCTTAACCAATGATATGTACTTTGAGCTTAACTTGTCATGAGTATCTGGCAGTTTTCAGAAATAAAATCGGTGATTGGACGGCAAAGATATTAAGGCGGGTCTTATGGGTCTTTTTCGACCCATATTTGAATGGGCCGGCTATGAGTATCTGGCAGTTTTCAGAAATAAAATCGGTGATTGGACGGCAAAGATATTAAGACCCATATTTGAATGGTCCGGCTGGATAGGGTTAAGGTGTATGATTTAATATGAAAATTCATAAAATTTGCATATTAATATGAATATCATATTTCAACAGCATATGGAATGTTTGGAATGTTGGCTTAGGCAGCAAAAGGTTCCGATTCATATAGTCTGGATTCAAGACGTTAGTCAAATTTACTTTGAATTGAAAGACAACCCTATGTTTCACATTACTGATTTTGTACAGTTTAATCTCTTTTCCAGTTGTGTCCAAGGTCAGCTGAAGGAAGAATGGGTCTCCTAAAGTTCCAGAACACTTCACAGTTCCAACAGCGTCAGAAAGATTACAGGTTCTGGAACCTGATAGAAAACATTTAATGATTAAATAACTTCCTCTTTGACAACTAAAATCTACCTATCAGAACTCACATCAGACACTGTACCTGATGATTTGAACAACTTTTTTTTGCTTTTGATTAAATTCCCCTGCCATAATGCAACATATGTTACAATACTATATTTATGATACAGCTGAGAGTTTGGATACGACACGCTGAAAGTGACCTCCAGTGTGCTTTTCAAAGCCTCAATATCATTACATTTCCCGCTTCCACGCTTAAAAGAGTGAGCCAAGGAGGGGAAGAGAAAGGTCCCGTCCTCCATCTTTGGGTGTGTTGTTGTTACAGAGTGTTCTCCACCTCACCCTGCCGAGGTACAGCCTGCCATGTATCTTACCCTGTGTAGCTCTGAAGACCACCAGGAACACAACCAGAACTAGAGAGGGTACAATTTCTGGGGAAATTGTAGGGTGTGCTTGCTTGCATCGGTTGCACAGGGGTCCGTTTTTGAATGACATTTTTACAACTGATTTATGTATATTTTATATGAAAATGCATACTTATTATTTATAAAGATTAAATAGATTTAACGGCATTTTTTTTTGCTGCTCATTTACAACTGAAAATACGAGTGAAGTGTAGAATGAAATAGATGTCTTCTCATTTCCCCTGCAAGAGGCAGCCTCATCGTTGAATCAAAACGAATAAATTTGGCAGACCGGTGTAAAAATTGACCTAATCTCTATGACTTAAACGTCATTTTAAGTTTTTCCCTTCTCGTGATATTTTCAGGCATGTAGCCTACTCATTGCATTCATTCATTAATAAAGAACCCCCTTTGAAGATTATTCTACGACGTTACCCGGCAGTAGAAGATGGAATCGCGATTCAGACAGTCCCATCTGCTAACTGAAAATATGCCCCCCAAAACGTAAATAAGCTTGACATTTATTTAGAGGAAAATCGCTCATTCATAAAAAGCTCACTGGTAGCGATCATTGTCAGTAACAACGCAAAATGCGATATAGCCCTGTGTGGAGAAGCTGCCCCGGTAAATTGTACTACTACGGTACAGTACTAGACTACTGCTGTGTTCGTCTTGGTAGCGATTGCGTTGGTTGAATTGGATTTAACGTTCCGTTGTAAGGTTTAGGCTGAAATTAATTATTTTCATGAACAGATTGGCAACGTTTAGGCTGTGGCAATGAAGTTCAGGTTAGTAGTTAGATAGACATTTGATTAAGTAAGGGGAGTGCCGAACATGTTCTGTCGCCGTTTGACTTCTTAAACAGCTGTGTAGATGTTTTTGTAGTGTCTCGCGTAGGCTACAGCATTGCAGTGAGCAACACTGGTTTGAAACCACAGGTAATGATAATTTCACCCACAAATCGTTTACTTGTAATGTAATGTCATAATAAATCCTACAACGAAAATGTATTTGTGAGGAATGTTTATTTTAAAGATTGAAAACAGATGCATCATAGACCACTGTAGTATGTGTTGCCCGGGCAACAGAGGCTATTGTCATGATGCTAATGCTTCAGTGAAATAGTAGACTACCGTTTCCAAAAGTAGATGTGGGCCTACTTCCTTAATAATATCAGCTAATATTGTACATTACATTTCATAATTGTGTTTCACATCACAAAGTAAAATGAGTAAATAGTTATCACCCTGGCCTCTTTGCTTGTGGCGTTCCTGCAGCTGCCTTGCAGTAAAGCTATAGTTATCCTAGCTATCCCCCAAGTTAACAGATGTGAAACGAATGTTCTGCTACAGGTAGTCACGCGTGTTTTCGTGACGTGGTGACGTTAGTAACGTCAGTGACTGTGGCTAGCAAATTAGCCACCGTTAGCTTCACTTTTCACCACAAAAACGCAATTTCTACTTAAACCATGCAACGGAACGTAAATAAAAATACAACCAACGCAATCGCTACCAAGACGAACCTTTTGACACCGCCGTTGTGTATGTAGTCCAAATATTGACTGATCCTTAGGGGGGCGAAAATAAATAATAACTAGAAACGGCTGTTCCTGCGAAACAGCAGTGAGAATGCTGAAAACCTGAATGGGGATAGCTGACCATGCTAAAAAAGCGGAAAATTGTGAAACTTTAGTAGAAAGTTAAAAGCTGAAGCTTCAAAGCAACCGAAAGGTATTTTTGAGAGGGGCTGGAGCAGCATTCCAACAATGATTTGAAAGGATTTACCATTACTTTTAAAGGGAGAATAATTTGCACAAAAACCTTAATATTTTAAAAAGTATAAAAGTGAGAAATAAGAAAATACCCGCAAGCTGAAATGAATTAAAAAAATGTGTGAGTCACACAAAAGAGGCAGTGTGGAAGCTGAACTGCATCATCTTAACAAAGCTAAGAGCTTAAATAGCCTACAATGCTGGAGAAGCTGAAAGCTGAACTGTTAAACAGACGAAGAAGTAGGCTAGGTAGTCGTAACAAGAATATTATCGTTTTAACAGCTGAAATTATAGTTGGGATAGTAATAGCAGTAGCAGATGTAGCCTACCATTGAGTGCGTTTACTCAGCTTTCTTAGTTGGATTCAATGTGTTGATGGAATGAAACATACAGCAGTAGGGCCAATACAGGAAGACACGGCGACACTTTGTTGCAGAAGGATGATGGTGCAAGTTTTGTCCGTGGAGCATACAACGATTAATAAAAAAGAATCATGTAGACGCTTTTATTGAGTAATCGCATAACTAATTACACATGTAAACGGAGTAATCGTATTATTGGTATAAACCGACAATTGCTAGTAATCGGGTTTCTCATGGTCAAGTTAATGTACCAATCACCTGTGCGAGAGACTGAGTGGTGCGTGTCTGTCGTTACGGTGATGGTGCAGCTATGATTGCTAACGCGCTGAGGGCAGAGAATAAGAGAAATGTAGCTAGAATCCACACCTCAAACAAGATAACCTAGACGCAAAACTGTACGTCCAAACCAAAATATAAGGATATTTTCCGAGACCCAAGACTCTGCCGAAACCAGAGATATTCTTTATATGTCTGTGCAGTCAGAAATACGACTCTACCTGCAGTTTCAAAAACGTGTTCCTTTTGCTTTCCTGGTGCGTGTTTGTTTGGTTGCCACGGCGATGGAGCAGCTGTGATCGCTAACAAGCTAGGCAGAGAGAAAAACGAACATTTACCTAGCATCCACACCTCAAACAAGTTGACCTAGACGCAAAACTACACGTCCAATCAATAAAATGAGGATATTTTCCGAGACCCAAGACTCGAAAGTAGAGATGTCCTTTATATGTATGTGCGGTCAGAAATATGTCTCTACCGGCAGTTTCGAAATCGTCTTCCTTCCTGCTTTCTCTGACGGATTTTACCCACCTCTCCATTGAAGTTAGTGTGAGAATTTGAAAGGCTGCTCTCGCTTCAAGGCCCATAGCTGAAAATCTGTAAATGTGAGCTCTTTAGTAGTTACATTGGCTGAAAGAGGACAATTTTTCCTACATTTTAAGGTATAACTTGTTTCTGTACGTTAAACTATATGAACGTTAGAGGAATTTGTTTGACAATTTAGTTGAATATCAGAAAAAGAGCAGCCAGCAGAGTGTGCCACTCTGCTTGCTGCTCATTCATAAAAATCAAGAAGGAGCAAACATTTTAATGTATTTCAAACTGTCATAATTCAAAATTGGCTGAATATTTGAAAAAGCTGAATCATTTGGGAATAGCTGAATGTCTTGTGAACATTTTAAAGGTTGTATGGTGTCTCTAGCTGAAAGTATGCTGAAGTAGTTACGTTTGAAAGAGGAGGAAGCTTTTTAATGATTTGAAAGGATTTACCATTACTTTTAATGGGAGAATAATTTGCACAAAAACCTTAATGTCTTAAAAAGTATAAAAGTGAGAAATACCAAAAGTCCAAGCCAACATCTCCTGAAGGAGCTGAACGTTTTGATACATAAATTGTAGGAATCGGTGAAAGTATGCAGAACTAGTTAAAGGCCAAAAAACGGCGGAAGAACTAAGAAGTTGATATAATAATAATAATAATAAAGAGAAACAGGAAAATAATAGTGAGAATGCTTAACAGCATTCTCACAATAAATAAATAAACTAGAGAGGATACAATTTCTGGGGAAATTGTAGGGTGTGCTTGCTTGCGTCGGTTGCACAGGGGTCCGTTTTTGAATGACATTTTTACAACTGATTTATGTATATTTTATATGAAAATGCATACTTATTATTTATAAAGATTAAATAGATTTAACGGCATTTTTTTTTGCTGCTCATTTACAACTGAAAATATGAGTGAAGTGTAGAATGAAATAGATGTCTTCTCATTTCCCCTGCAAGAGGCAGCCTCATCGTTGAATCAAAACGAATAAATTTGGCAGACCGGTGTAAAAATGGACCTAATCTCTATGACTTAAACGTCATTTTAAGTTTTTCCCTTCTCGTGATATTTTCAGGCATGTAGCCTACTCATTGCATTCATTCATTAATAAAGAACCCCCTTTGAAGATTATTCTACGACGTTACCCAGCAGTAGAAGATGGAATCGCGATTCAGACAGTCCCATCTGCTAACTGAAAATATGCCCCCCAAAACGTAAATAAGCTTGACATTTATTTAGAGGAAAATCGCTCATTCATAAAAAGCTCACTGGTAGCGATCATTGTCAGTAACAACGCAAAATGCGATATAGCCCTGTGTGGAGAAGCTGCCCTGGTAAATTGTACTACTACGGTACAGTACTAGTAGACTACTGCTGTGTTCGTCTTGGTAGCGATTGCGTTGGTTGAATTGGATTTAACGTTCCGTTGTACATTTACATTTAGTCATTTAGCAGACGCTCTTATCCAGAGCGACTTACAGTAAGTACAGGGACATTCTCCCCGAGGCAAGTAGGGTGAAGTGCCTTGCCCAAGGACACAACGTCATCTGGCACGGCCGGGAATCGAACTGGCAACCTTCTGATTACAAGCCCGCTTCCCTAACCGCTCAGCCACCTGACTCCCATATACGCTTGTACGGTTTAGGCTGAAATTAATTATTTTCATGAACAGATTGGCAACGTTTAGGCTGTGGCAATGAAGTTCAGGTTAGTAGTTAGATAGACTTTTGATTAACTAAGGGGAGTGCCGAACATGTTCTGTTGCCGTTTGACTTCCTACAGCTGTGTAGATGTTTTTGTAGTGTCTCGCGTAGGCTACAGCATTGCAGTGAGCAACACTGGTTTGAAACCACAGGTAATGATAATTTCACCCACAAATCGTTTACTTGTAATGTAATGTCATAATAAATCCTACAACGAAAATGTATTTGTGAGGAATGTTTATTTTAAAGATTGAAAACAGATGCATCATAGACCACTGTAGTATGTGTTGCCCGGGCAACAGAGGCTAATGTCATGATGCTAATGCTTCAGTGAAATAGTAGACTACCGTTTCCAAAAGTAGATGTGGGCCTACTTCCTTAATAATATCAGCTAATATTGTACATTACATTTCATAATTGTGTTTCACATCACAAAGTAAAATGAGAAAATAGTTATCACCCTGGCCTCTTTGCTTGTGTCGTTCCTGCAGCTGCCTTGCAGTAAAGCTATAGTTATCCTAGCTATCCCCCAAGTTAACAGATGTGAAACGAATGTTCTGCTACAGGTAGTCACGCGTGTTTTCGTGACGTTAGTGACGTAGTGACGTTAGTAACGTCAGTGACTGTGGCTAGCAAATTAGCCACCGTTAGCTTCACTTTTCACCACAAAAACGCAATTTCTACTTAAACCATGCAACGGAACGTAAATAAAAATACAACCAACGCAATCGCTACCAAGACGAACCTTTTGACACCGCCGTTGTGTATGTATTCCAAATATTGACTGATCCTTAGGGGGGCGAAAATAAATAATAATAAATAAATAAATATATATGTGAGAGAACAAGGGTTGTGCTCTTGCCGAAGGCTTGAGCACACCCAATAAGATCCATTTGTTCTGCCTGAACCAGAAGACTCCTAGTGGAACATCAACCGCCCAGAAGATCATTCTGTCTTCGTGTACGATGAGCTCGGTGGTGCAGTCGATGGTTTCTAAAGGGTGGGTCCTTATTCATGTGAGACTCAGTGTGAACACACACGGACACACAAACAAAATATCAGCCTCATTTTGAATATCTTCTAGAAGGTCTTCAAGATATAGCCAGTGCTGAGGGACTCCGAAAGCCTTTGTCTGCTTTGTATGACAGTCAATAGTTCATTACTGTGAAAGTAACATCTTATGCTTGACAAACCAGTTAATCTCTGAGAAAATAACACCTCCTGATGGTAAAGGGGTTTTAGGGCAGTGCAGTAACACTAATTCTAAGGTTTATCTGGTGAAGTAGTATTTTTTTTTACTCACCTAAAACAACACTACTACTAGAAGACTAGAAGCCGTTTCTGAAGTGTTGCTTTTGAGGGCCAGTGTACAAACTAAGATGAAAGGGTCTATGATATTTATAGACATGGGTTGCTGGAAGTCTGTCATTTATAGACCAGGGTTGACGATATTGGCTATAGAACATCATTTTAAAACAGATATTGTGTTTAGGTGTTTTTGTGATCTTTTTACGTTATCTCTAGATTTCAATTTCTCTGATTGGACCCTTTCTGTGCCTGACAGATGTGGGGCCTGCCAGCTAAAATATCTGGCCTGCCACACTATTTTGATAATCTGATAATTTTGTTGTCCTTTTCTCATCAAAATAAAAGTGCCAGAAAGTTTTTGGATCAATGTTTTATTTTGTAAGTGAACTGGGACTTTTTATTCTAAATCAATTCTGACCGAAGTTGAAGCAGAAAGGCCACTTTGAATGTGCCATGCTTCTCTCTCTGGTGCTACCTAATATTTTATTCATTAACACGAATCGCCCTTAACAAAAATGCAGAATGAAACAAAATGTTGTTATTACATAAAGTTCCAAAAACAGTAGTCTATTGGTGCACAAAAGAATGCAATTATTATTTTTTACTATTGGTGTCCCTAACAAAGCTGAAATCAAACCTATGCCCTTGCACACCAGCTTTGCATTAATCAAACTAGTTAGGATGACCACAATTGCCTAGTTGTCTTTCCATCCTTCTTTGTATACTCAATTTTCACTAATAACTTTCATATTTAGACTTTTTGATAGTAAAATCATTTTCTTGCAAGCTATCTTAAAGATACAGTGTGTAGCATCTAGCTAATTTAACCTTACACACAACATAGGCTACAACAAGATACTCTTTAAAAGTCGGTCGCATTTCCAGAGGCATTTTGTATCACTGATAATATTAAATTAGCCTTAGATTATGTTCTGGCCCGCCATCTAATGGCTTAGAATAAAAATTGGTCCCAAACTTACTTGCCGACCCCTGATTTAAAGGCTCATTCAGACTAACGCAAAAATCCCCAGAGTAACTGATGTATCCATATCTAATAATTGTATAAGCTGTATCAATATTGGATTGTTTTTCTTATGTTTGTGGATGTGTAGGCAAGCTTTATGTGTGTGTTTTAGTGTGTACACAATGTCTGTGTCTGTTAAGAAATGGTCATTTCCTGTTGCTACACAGTGCATGAGATACACTTGTCAAATGTGAAATGGTAATGCTCGAACCAAGAAGACAGTTGCAAACACACACATACACACATACACATAAACCATCCACACCACCAAAGATTGTGTTGTGAGTTGAAAGCAACAAAGAAATGTTGGTTTCAGCTGGCCTGGTATAGCTTCACTGCTCGCTCATGATCTCTCGGTGGAACTCACCACACTCACACCCTCACACACACATACACATAGTCACACACACATGCACACTAACCACTAAGGTTTCTAATGGACATTTTCACACACGTTGTTTGTGTGTGTACATGCACGTGTGTGTAGGTGTTTCTGTGTGTGTGCGTTTGCGTGCATGTCTATGTGTGGGTGAGCATGTGCATCTGTGTGTGTGTGTGTGTGTGTGTGTGTGTGTGGGTGTGTGTGTGTGTGTGTGTGTGTGTGTGTGTGTGCATCATAGCTAAACCCCACCCAACAAATACAAAAAACACACTAACAGATTACATGATGTCTGTACAGTTTACTGGACTAGATGGTGCACAAGGAATGGCACAAAGGAATGGATGACAGCAATTAATGAATTACAGTAATAAAGAAATTACAGTACTGAATGAATGTTAGTAAGTAATTAATTACAGTAATGAATGAATGACAGTACAGGACAAATTACAGTCATGAATGAATACTTGTATTTGAATGTATTTTTTCACAAATTCAGTCGATCTGTGTGCAACTCGTCTGGTCAGGAGAGGCACTGGTCTGCCTGCAGGGTGGAGACACCATAACCTGCTCCACACCTTCATCTCCTCCCCACCCTTTCCTCCCCCTCCTCTCCTCCTCCTCCTCCTTCTCCTCTTCCCTCCTCCACATGCGTCTCTCTACAGAGCGACGGTCATCTCGACCCGTCCGTAGTCCACCTCCTGAGGAACAGGAGAGGGTGTGGCTCTCTCCTTTCTCCTCCCCACCATCACGTCTGTTGCCGTGCAGATCACTTCCTCTACTCCTCCACCTTAGGGTTAGGACAGGGTTAGATCTAGGACAGGGTTACATGTAGGACATGGATATGGCTCGGACAGGGTTAGGATACGATCAAAGAAAGAGAAGGCTCCTGTAGTTCACCTGAGTGGACAGGTTGGGACCTGGTCTTCTTTAGAAGGTGTCTGACGCCCAGAAACGTAGAGAAGAGGAGAAGGAGGAGGGTCGCCACTTTGACAGACACAGTCAAAGCTATGTAGGTGAACTGGGATGGGACTGAGAGATGACGAGAGAAAACACAGGAATATTTTGGCTGCATTGATTTTTCATGGAAAGTAAATATTGTAGTAAGCTTGTAAGCTCTGATTCTTAACTTCTTCTTCTGTGGTTCTGTCTCGACCATACCTGAGCAGGCAGAAAGCTGGATTCTGTTAATGTTGGTACTGACGTCATTCAGAACTTCACAGGTCAGATTTCCTGTCATATGACCCTGCAAGGTGATGGTGGTGTTGTGATGAGATTGGTTGGAGATACTAATGTTGGTCATTGATTTGCCATCCAGACTCCAGCGGTACTCCACAGGTTCTCCCTCTGAAGAGCATGTGACCTGAGTCTCTCCTCCAGACAGACAGATGAGAGACAGGACTGGCTCAGACACGGGGACTGACACACACACACACACACACACATAAGCACAAACACACACACACACACATACAAATGACAGACATTCACCACTCACATGCATACACACATATTTCAGCACACAAACACACATGCCCACGTAGAAAACCACGGCGGAGGGGGGATTTAGACAGAAGTTAAAAACACAGTAGAATCCATAGAAGTAAACCTTCCTAACACAAAAAGGAAAAAATACAAATTCCGTTTTTTTTGATCGCTTCGATACATTGGTCAAAACTGAAGCCATATTTTCAAAACTCTTCACACAGTCAGCAAAACAAAAGTGTATGTGGACCAAACTGTGAATCATTTTTCATTGCTTTCACACAAAATGCATTCAATTACGCCACTGTCAATTACCACATTCTCCAAAATCCATGAACTCTTTTCTCATTTATACTGTACCACCTGCAAAACACTATGTTCTACCAAAACTTTTTTTAAACACGTTCAAACCCGAATTATGGCAAATGTTGTGCATTTCTGCAGTAACCATATTGAAATATGTATAAAACTTCATATTGTATTAGCAGAATATATAATCATACATACTACAAAGCTGATTGGAATTTCAGCGATATTTTGACAGTTTTTAGTCTCATAACCAAACAGACAAAAGGAACGGCTTTGGACTGATTTGGAAGTTTGGAAACATGGATCAATGAAGACAGGTTGGTGGGGAAAGAAGAGGCAGGGAAAAGGAGAATGCGTGGAGGACAAGAGAGTGAAAGACCAAGAACGAGGTCTCTGATGAGATTAGGGCCACATTATGGCAAAATGCAGGAGAGAGGGAGAACTACAGTACATTTAGTCATTTAGCAGACGCTCTTATCCAGAGCGACTTACAGTAAGTACAGGGACATTCCCCCGAGGCAAGTAGGGAGAAGTGCCTTGCCCAAGGACACAATGTCAGCTGGCATGACCGAGAATCGAATTACGAATTACTAACCTTCGGATTACTAGCCCGATTCCCTCACCGCTCAGCCACCTGACTCCTCTCAGTAGAACCATCTACCTCAGTAGAACCATCACAGTAGCCTACTGTGCAGCATGAGTGATAACAGAATTTTACAATCGCTGTAACTATTTTTCAATACTTTTAACAAGTTTCCTAAGCACATTCTCATCCTCACAATACTACACACAGTGTTTTGCAAATCACTAAACACACTTTTCTACATTAGACACAGAAATTGAAGATTGTCATTGCCTTTTCAAGATACTGCTTTGTAAAATGCCACACATGTGAACGAATGGATCAAACACAGGTGTTAGGTGTACTAGCACTCAAGTGCTTACAGTATTTCCAATTGCTTACTGTAATTGCCCTTTTTAGACATTGTACGGTAAAATGCCACACGTGAACGAATGTCACGTGTGGCATTTGTGACACGAATGTCACAAACAAAATTGTCATAGCCGTGGAAAAGACTGTAATAATAAGAACATTTCATACAAGAATTGTAGCTCAATGTGCTTTACATAAAATCAATAAAAACAATAATACAAGTAATAAAAGTAATAAAACCCTTCTGAACACAGGCCGCAGTCTTTGCGATACCTCGAGCCACAGTCTTTGTGGTTTCCCAATATACAGTTTTTTACAATCGCTATGACAATTTTTTCAATACTTCTAACAAGTTTCCTAAACTCTTAACGCACCAACACACCTACCACACACAATTGGCAAAACTGTTACTAATTTCAAGCTCAAAATCACACATTGTAAACTAAACTCAAAGACTAATTATCGTAACACAAAAATACACTAAACAATACACCATGTCTACCAAAACACTAACACACGTTCTCTTTCAACAGGAACATTTAGTCAATCATAGCACAATGTCATAAAAAACACTACATCAGATGGAATTACAGAAACTGTATTATTATATATATGTGTCAGGTCTCACGGTATATGGATCATAGATTGTGTTTTGCAATACAGTTTCTTTTGAAGCCTCTTTACATTTTTGTTTTGTTGGGTTTTAGTAAATGGATACATTTAGTTTCTTTTGCTGCAGAAATTCAGACAACAAAAAATGAATGATCCATCTCAGAGTAGCTTTATAGAATGTACAGTTACTGTATTGAAAAAAAGAAGACAGAAACATAATTGCTGCAGTAAAGGCTTCATTTGCAACAGGACATAACTGCAAGAAATATGCAATATAGCTGCCATTTACAGTATTTCATAGTTACCCTAACTATGAAATAGTTACCCAAGCTCTGGCCCTTCTCTGAGCACCACCACACATTCTAACTCCTCTCCCTTGTCCTGGTACTTGTCTTCCTCTCCCTCATGCAGGCATTACATATTCTTACTGTCTTTGTGTTGCTCTATATTGTTCTTTCTCCTTACATGATCATCCCAAAGAGGTCCTCTTTATATATACCATATGGTCATGTGACTCAGAACCGGTCCTAGCACATCTGGCGCCCTAGGCGAAATGTATCAACAGAACCTCCCCCCCCCCTCCCCCCCTCCGGGAGCGCAAATCGTAGTGACGCCGCCGCCCCCCGGGCCGCCCCCCCCAAACGCACGGAGATATGACGTGGGGCAGTTGGCGCCCTCTGCTGGTTGTGCGGGAGGGTTAATTAATGGATGCACTTGGGAAAATGCCGCCCCCCTCTTCATGCCGCCCTAGGCGGCTGCCTATGTCGCCTGTAGGAAGGACCGGCCCTGATGTGACTGAAAGAACCCTGAACACCTGAGTTTTTCCTAGTTGGGAGACAGCTGTGATAGCAATAGAATAAAATACAGGGGATGTACAGTATTTGTGTTTCAATTCACAATATGAACAGCAGTTCAATTTGACTTTATCAAGTTTTGAACATGATGTTATCTGTTCTGACATACAGTGTGAAAGCATTGGTAAATTGGGCAGTAAAAATTGATTGTTTTGGTCTTGGTTGAGCTTGTGTGTAAAAGAAGTTCAAGAATTTAAAATTTGTGTTTATTCTATGCATTTTGTGTCAAAGCAACAAGAAATGTGTTAATTGTATAGCCAACACAGAGTTTAGGAAACAAATAGCGATTGTAAAATACTGTAAATAAAAATGTAACAACAAAAACACAGGCCGCTGTCTTTACGGGAATCCAAAACACATTAGCCACAGTCTTTGCGGTATCTCAAGCCACAGTCTTTGCGGTATCTCGGATTACTCTATACTTGTTGTTTTTTGTACTTACAGTACTTAATTGAAATTGAAATATCATTGATCATTTGTGTGGGTTTCAACTTTGTAATTTTCATATGTATATTACAGTACTGTATACAAAGAATGGAAAACACGTGTAAAGGATACTGAAGCAAATGCTGCATTTTTATTTCATTCTTGTATAGACTTTTAGAGTCAAAGTGAAAAAGTGATATATTTATTTCTATCAGACATTACGTAACTGTTTGCATGTTGCTAATGCAGACTGGGTAAAGGTTTGAAAATGTGACTTCAGTTTCGACCAATGCGTGTAAGCAATCGAATGAAACTGTAATACCTTAACTTACCTTGGATGTTAAGTGTCATGTTCACGTTCTGAAAAAAAAATCCGTCTGAATTGAAGACCTCAAATTGGTACAAACCTCTGTCTGTCCTCACTGCTGAGTCCAGCCAGAAGGTACCATTGTTGAAGAACTTAGTCCGATTCATGTAGTCTGGATGCCAGACTTTAGACACATTATGTTTAAATTGAAAGACCTTGTGTTTGCCATTGTTGAATTTAAACAGTATAATCTCTTTTCCAGTTGTGTCCAAGGTCAGCTGAAGGAAGAATGGCTCTCCTAAAGTTCCAGAACACTTCACAGTTCCAACAGTGTCAGAAAGATTACAGGTTCTGGAACCTGTTAGAAAAAATTAAATGATTAAATAACTTCCTATTTGACAACTAAAATCTACCTATCAGTACTCACATCAGACATCACAGACACTGTACCCAAAAAACAGTTATAACCTCAGTAACAATTAATTAAATGTATCCCCAATTGGTAGGAATACCAGTGTAGTAGTCGTACACTACCTATAATATGTGTGTTAAAACACACATTGAACTTAAGTGATCTCGAATGTGCGTTTCATAGCCCCAATATCTATAAGCGGCGTGAACAAATTTCCCCGCTTAAAAGAGCGAGCAATGGAGGGCAACAGAAGGTCCCGTCCTCCGTCTTTGGGTGTGTTGTTGTTACGGAGTGTTCTCCACCTCACCCTGCCGAGGTACAGCCTGCCATGTATCTTACCCTGTGTAGCGCTGAAGACCACCAGGAACACAACCAGAATAAGATCCATTTGTTCTGCCTGAACCAGAAGACTCCTAGTGGAACATCAACCGCCCAGTAGATCGTTCTGTCTTCGTGTACGATGAGCTCGGTGGCATAGGCGTTGGTTTCTAAAGGGTGGTTCCTTATTCATGTGAGACTCAGTGTGAACACACACGGACACACAAACAAAATGTCAGCCTCATTTTGAACATCTTCTAGAAGGTCTTCAAGAGATAGCCAGTGCTGAGGGACTCTGAAAGCCTTTGTCCGCTTTGTATGACAGTCAATAGTTCATCACAATAGCAGTTCGTAACAATAGCATTTTCTGCATCTTCTGATGTTATTCTGTGAGAGTAACATCTCCTGATGGTAAAGGGTTGCAGGGTAGTGCAATAATGACAATTGTAAGATTTACACAGATTTTCTGGTGAAGTAATATTTCTGAACTCACCTCAAAAAGCACTATTACTGGAAGCTGTTTCTGGAGTGCTGCTTTTGTGGGGCAGTGTACAAACTAAGATGAAAGGGTCTTTGATATTTATAGACATGGGCTGCAAGTAGTCTGTCATTTATATACCAAGTGTGCCAATGCTGGCCAAAGAACAGCATTGAAAAACAGATATTTGTTTAGGTGTTTGTGTGTATTTTTCTTTATCACATGAATCGTTTTCCTTGATTTCCAGATTTTTCTTTCACTAATTTGACTGTATTCATGCCTGACAGATGTGAGATTTGTTGAGTTATTTGGGGTCTTGTGAGAGAGGGCTGCATCAGATGCATAGACTGCAGCACCTGCAGAAGACTGAGACTGCAGCAATGTCACCTGCATTTAGAAAACTAACCAGACTCTTGACATGTTTCAAACACCCATAGAAAATTTGTTTTTGTTTTACTTCAAATGTTTACTTTTACAGAACTTGAGTGGTTTGCCAATAACATATAAAGTGAAACGATGTCACAACACAATTTTCTGATTTGTCATTGCTCTGCATTTATAAATGAACTCCTATAATTACACTGCAATTTCTGTGGTTGTCAACATTCGTGACATCATAGGAAAGCCCAGGATGTTTTCTCAAGTGGGAAAAATAAATACACACAAAGGTCAGTGTGGTTGCAAAGTTATTAGCCCAGACCAATGTCCACTGTAGTGGATGTGAATGATATGCTGCACCTCAGGTGGATAAAGAAGCCTTCATGATGACAAGTGTTCCTTGTCCAGATGATACCTGGAAGATGCACCATTTGGAAACCCACACCAGGGCCTTACATGAGATCCAACTGTTTATGGTCGCTTGCTAATTGACTGTACACTTATTCCATATGCATGTCAAGGGAGTCAGGGAAATGTTTGTAATTATTAATAAATAAATAAAAATCACAAGAATTTCAACGTACCTTTATGCTTGTTACAAATGGCAAATAAACTTCAAACATGAGCCTGAAACCAAAAGGGTTCATGTTTCCGGATGCTCAATACAAAACAGAAGGCTATTTCCATCCCTCAACGCAGGCCCACTGACACTTCCTTTCTCGACACAGAGAGCTGCTTTAGCTGTTTCCTGTTCAGATAATGTGCAAATGTAGTGTTTTGTGACACCTAAGATAGACTGTGCATGAAACTCAAAGGCTGGATGTTAAACAGTGTCATGGTTGTATAGAGTTAGAGAGTTCAGTGTAGTTAATTAAAGTCCACTGGTCTTACACTTATACATGAAACACACCATATAACAGTCCATACACACCTTAGGAATCCATACACACCCTGTGAGAGGCCATACACAATTTACTAGAGGGCCTTGGTATTTAAAGCAAGATGTAGCTTACATGCAAATTCCATCTCTTAATTTTTGAATGCTTTCTCTCAATACAGTAACAGAAAAAAGCATGAGAACTTGTTTTCTCATTGTCCAGTTTGGGTTTATTGTCAGATGCACATCAGCAGAGTTACGGGCAAAACGATTGAGTCCCAGACTTCCTCAGCAATGCAGACATATGTTTCACTTAAACTTTGTCAAAACTAGATCAGTGCAAACACGAATATACAGTATTTTAGATACACATAAAACTCTTAAAAAAGAAACATAAAAGCTATAGAAAACAAAGAGCAATGTAAACAAGAAGGTACCAAATGTACTTATTTAAACCTAATATGAAATAGCACAAAAAAAGATCTATAACAAGTATGTCTAGCTCTATAACCATTATGTCTAGTTCCATAACCACTATGTCTAGATCTATAACCATGTCGACTACAATGCTTGGTTCGATAGCTACTATCAAGAGCTGACATGCCCCTCATCTCAGCTCTCTCGTTCCATTTGGTTCGTCCTGATTTGGCCGTAGACGACTTTGTCAAAAGGAGGTGGAGCCTGACCTCCGTCTGTCTTACAGCCCTTCACCACCTCTACATAGATGATGTCATCAAGGTCCACCCCCCCATCAACATCTCCTGAGGACACACATGAAGAGTCAGCAGATAAAATACCAGGAAGTAAGAGAGTCAGCTGATGAAAGACCAGGAAGTAGGATAATCAGATGATCAAAGACCAGGAAGTATAAGGGTCAGCTGACTGAAGAGCTGGAAGATAATAGGCAGTTTGTGTAACCAGTGTCACGGTAGAAGGTGGATGCCCACTGAGTTTAAATGGAAACACAATGTGATCAGTTCTACCCCTCGAATGTACCAACTCTTCCATCAGAACACCCCATGAGACGACTCTACCCCAGTGAATGTGACAGAGATGGTTTGGGGCCCATCCTGCCTTACACCACAATGCCTGCCAGGCTTTAGCGCAGAGAGTTACGGCATTTCTTTGGAACAGTAAACCCCGGGTGTGAGTCCTACGACCAGAGAGAGGTGTGGCCTCCTCACCTGTACCGGAGGGGCGGGGCCTGGAGGTTTGACTCAGCCAAACACACAGCGAGACGAGGAGGAGGAGGATGACGGCCATCACAGCCACTCCCTTGATCAACACCACATACAGGAGCCGCTCAGAGACCACTAGACAGAAAGAGATGGTGGGGGGGGGGGGGGGGGTGAGGATATGGAGGTTGGTGAAGATGGATAGCAATGGGACGGTAGAGAAAGATTGTGGGGAAGGGTATAGAGATGGGGTACATAGAGAAAGTTGGGGGGGGTAGATGGAGGTGGGAAGGTAAAGAAAGACGGGGGGAGGGGGTATAGAGATGGGGTGGATAGAGGGAGATGGGAGGGTAGAGAGAGTTGGAAGTGGGTTGAGAAAGATGGGGGGACGGGGTATACAGATGGGGTGGATAGAGGGACATGGGAGGGTAGAGAGAGTTGGAAGTGGGTTGAGAAAGATGGGGGGAGGGGATGGAGAGAGAGAGCTGACTAAAAATGTCTCAACGTCGCTCCTCTGTGCACGATCGTATTGAACACTTGGTTTTCAAATGGTTTTGATTGGTCCAACCATATTCTGGTCGGCAAGAGAAATCTGTGCGAATGGGACGTTGGCCAGATATATCTACCTTAGCAAATAAAACATGAGCTTGCAGATTCATCTGGTTCCCTGGCTAACTCAGTCACTACATTGGAAGTAAATGGTGATCAGAATGTGACCATGGTGGTGCATAGGGTACGCAATTGTGGATGGGTAGCGCTCAGTGGTAGATTATTTGACTGCAGATCAAAAGGTCACAGGTTCAAATTCCCCCGAGTGCGTATGAATACGTAAGTACATCGTACCTGAGCAGGTGGAGAGGTGGATTGTGTTAATGTTGGCACTGACGTCATTCAGAACTTCACAGGTCAGATTTCCTGTCATATGGCCCGGCAAGGTGATGGTGGTGTTGTGATGAGATTGGTTGGAGATACTAATTGGCGGATAGGCTACTGATTGGCTGTCCAGACTCCAGCGGTACTCCACAGGTTCTCCCTCTGAAGAGCATGTGACCTGAGTCTCTCCTCCAGACAGACAGATGAGAGACAGGACTGGCTCAGACACGGGGACTGACACACACACATACACACCAATGCAAGACACAGACACACACACAGTACTCGAACATCAGCTTTACATCCGTTTCTACACTGATGAAACCTTTTTCCAAAACCAGCAGGACAAGTCTAGATTGGTTTTCGTCTGAAAGGGAGTCCCCACTTGCCTAACCTGAATCCTTACCTTTCTACCCTGAGTCTCAATCTTTCTATTCTGAGTCTATACCTGCTTACCCAGTGTCTCTACCTGTCTACCCTGGGTCTCTATTTTCCTACCTTGAGTCTTCAGGTCCAGGCTGAGGTCCCACAGCAGACATCCAGAGGTCTTGTAGGTTTTCAGCTGGTATCTCCCTGTGTCTCTCCTCTCAGCCTGATCCAGACGCAATGTCCCATTAGAGAAGAACTCAGCCCGGCTCTGGTACCCTGGATGCAGACTGTAATTCCAGACAGGCCCGGGGAAGGATCGTGCGATACGCATATCTCCAGTCTGCAGTGTGACTTCTTGTTCCAGGAATTGGTGGCCAGGATTCACATGGAGAAAAAACGGCTCTCCTTGAGAGACGAAGCAGAAAGGAACCTCGTCTGGGTTCTCCTGAAGGAACCGACAGACCCCGCGACTGGCCGCAGAAAACACTAGAACACAACAGGGTGGTGCTGATCATGTGTAGATAGAGAACACTGTGTATTGATCATGTATAGGTGATAGGTGATTGTCATAGTCATGGGGAACTTACCTTGAGTCACAGCAGTCAGCATCAGAACCATCCCCACCAGCACCAGACTGTGGCCCATCTCTGCTGACTGGGCAGAATGAGTGGCAGGCTTAGCTACAGTCACAGGGTTAACTGGTGAGAGAAAAGTAACCTCTGATGCACCCTGGTAAAACAAACTCACTTCACACCCTTGAGGAGCAGATAACGCACTCTCCCTCGTGGAACAGAGTTACCCTGAATCTGTACATCCTGATCATCTTTAGAAACTGCACACCAGTGTTGAGAACTTAAACTATGTTGCTTTGGATACATTATTTGTCTATTTTAAAATGACTAGATCCTAAAAACACTTTTTATATTTTCTGTAGGATGTAGAGAGACTCACTCGGACGGTACGTGGAGCGAAGCAGAACCTCCCGGAACACTTCGCACAACCACAGTAGAAGATCTGGCATCAAGCAGTGAGACCCATGACTTCTGTCAGTATGTGTGAGTGTGTGTGTGAGTGTCTATCAGGATATATAAAGCCTAAAGGGCTTGAGTCACACACACAAATACGCACACAGACCTATACACATCCAGTATATAAATACACACACTTACACAAACACGCAGACGCTCACACACGCACATATTACCCTATTAAACGTTACACCATGAGCAGCATTGGTGCGATTGATGGAGTCAAATCAAAATGCATGATCAGATGATTATTAGTTCTGTGAATTAATGTTTGCCAATTATCTTTGTAAACGTCAGAGTTTGTTGAATTTTAATAAAATATTCACTTAAACATAATTCCAAACGTCTTGACGATTTCCTCCACAATTCAAATGTCCGATTCCCCTACACAATTCAAATGTCTTGAGCCCGCCTGTTCTTCAATTTCATTGGTTGAATCTGTAAACCAATAATTTTCCTTTCTGCCCTCAGAACGTTTGAGTTCGTAAAACTCCTATCTGCCACAAGCAGACACACAGGCCTACACACTTCCAGTATATTAATAGATCTACACAAATATGCACACGTCACAAAGAAAAGCACAGACAAACATAATACCACTGTGTCTATGTCTTTAATGTCATAAACTTGTATTTACAGGACCACACCCACAACAGTTTTACAGAACAACTGCAAATTACTGCTTCAGATAATCTTTACAAAATCAATGTTAAAAACACACACACACACACATCAACTTCAGCACATTACAAACTTGCATGCCTCCACTGACACAAAGCCACATACATGTACACTACAGTCAGCAGACTGGTGTCTACGTTGTGCTCTTAGAACCAGGACCAGAACCAGAACCAAGACCAGGACCAGGCTATACAAACTGATATAAAGACTGGGGGGTATAATGACTAACCTAGACTAAAAATATTAACCTTAGACTATATAGAGTCACCTGGACTATGGAGACTAACCTAGACTATATATTCTAACCTAAACTATATTGAGTAACCCGGACTATGAACACTAACCTTAAATCTATAGACTAGCGTAAAGATAATTAGACCACCGTGGACTAAATAGACTAGGTATAAAGACTGCCTAGGCTTAAAAAACTACCCGGACTATACAGACTAACCTTGGGCTATAAAGAATAGACTGTATAGACTAACCTAGATTGACCTAGGGGTGTAAACCAGCCTGGACTAGCCTAGAGACATATAGATCACACTGGACTAGCCTAGAGACATATAGATCACACTGGACCATATGACTAACCTAGACTAGCCTAGTGATAGACTATATAGACAGGGGTGTTGAGTATATAGTCTAACATATATAGACTAACCTAAACTAGCCTAGGGGTATAGACTATATAGACTGATCTAGACTAACCTGGAGGTATAGACTATATAGATTAGCCTACGAGTATATAGCTTAACCTAAACTACCATAGGTGTATAGACTACCCTGGAGCTGGAACAGAGTGTAATGTCCTGGGTGTGTTTGAGTACCCAGATAGATGGTTCAGAAGATACCTTCCTCACATTTTCAGAAGACTAGTTTAACTGTACAGTACAAAATTTGTGGTATACCTTGCTCCAATGCTGAAAGCAGCAACAGGAACTAGCAATACTGTAACAATATTATCAGTGCCTAAACTGGCAGTGTTTCACAACATAGTCATTCTGTAAAGCATCCATTTTAGTCAGAGGGTAAACATATATGTATATATATTATATTTTCTAAAGAACATTATAAAGCTGATAACAATAACCTTCATTTACCACTTTGTACATTCGCTTGACCATAGAAAGAACAGTGTTTCAAATCGCTGGGACAGTACATCTGAAGTGCCTTCGGACATCAGATTTCAGCCATTAAACATAAACGTGTAAATAATCAGTTTTCATTTTTGTACATTGTCATGCAATACATGTGTGTGCTATAATACTTGAGAAAGAGGGTTAGGAAGAGATTGATAAACACCTAGAACAGAAGCAGCCAACACGAATGAATAGAATCAGAACACAGAAAATCAACTGTCGTTTTTCAAAAACCCACATCTCTGCGGCCATGGGGCAGTAGGAAGTCAAACACAGCAAGCGGCTTATTGCAGGGAATCTTAGAGGGACTGAGGGTGTTACAGACTTTGAGGGGGGTGTGGTGGTGTTGGGGGGGTCATCCATACCTGTAACCAGTGTCTGAGTTTTAGCGAGGTCCAACCACAGACATAACTCGAAGCTCCAGGACATTTTAACACTTAGGGCAGGGCAATATTTAAGTACTTTCTTTAGCCTAATTCTGAACTTGGGGTCTCTCGTGTGGAGGCCCTGGGGGTAGCTGTCAGGCAGAGGGTTTAATCTGTGTTCAGGCACAGCTGTGTCATCCTGCCTCTGAGACCTAAAGTGACAGTACAGCAACACAGACAGGAGACCTACACACCCTGACCCCTGACAAGGTCTGGTAGAACCTCCAAGTTAGCACGGATTGACCTCCAGATTCCTCTAGAGGACTGTAATTGCACACACACACACACACTACTTGAAAAACAATTAATATAAAGTAAATATATTTGTGGCTCTAACATATTCAGTCAGTACAACTTACTAACATGTATAATTATTATTATTATTATGTTATTGTGTGTGTGTATCTGTGTGTGTCTGTGTGTGATTGTGTGCATGTTAGTGTGTCATTAATTAACAGTTGTTGTAGCAGAAAGGAAATGTTGGGTAATAAGGAAACAGGAACAGGCCTAAGAGGTTACAACTAATCGTAAATTATCGTCTTTTTCTGCAAACCAGTCATATGTCTCCTTTGAGGTCAAAAGAGGAAGTGAAAACATGGAGACAGGAACCAGAACGTCTAGGTGTCTTACCTCCCTGGAACACAAAGTGACTGGCCTGTGAGATAGATTATATAGTCATACAGTACATGATTAAATTAGATGACGGGGCGATGATTAATTATTGGTCGATGACCGAGACGGAGAGGATGGCTAGATGATGTCGAGATGAGAAGCAGAGGGCTGGTGGTTGGTCCTGCCACTGGGGGGCGGGTCCTTCTGTGTTCCCTCCCACTCAGCCAACTGGTCATCGCTGCTGTCAATCACAGAGACTGTCGCTCAATACCCCTCCCACTCCGGAGCTCAACTAAGGACAGGACAGGAGGGGAGAGGGGCAGTAGGAAGAGGAAAGGAGAGGAGAGGGGGATGAAGGAAGAGAAGAGACGAGGGGGGGAGACAGAAATACAAGGTTAATTAACATTCCTTAGCCGGAAGCATGCAGGAAACAGGAAGGTGAAGATGGACACAAAGCAGGAACAGGAAGGTAGATCGGAAGCAGCAAGATGGATGTAGACAGTGAGCAGGAAGCTGTAGATGGCAAACAGGAAGGTAGAGAGGAAATAGGAAGATGAATGCAGACAGAAACCTGAAGGTAGCAAGAGGGGAGATGCAGCAGGTTTACTTTTCTACCACTAGGATTCAGTGTCGAGCCATCTGTCTAGAATACTCAGAACAAAACCTTCCATTCTCTAATTCTAATATAACACACTACCGCTTTTTAGAGCATCAAGATTTTTCAATTTGTCATGAAATGTATTTATACTTCAAGTCCTGCGAACAACCTTAAATGTTATAAAGGTATGCAGTAAACTGCGAGGGGTAAAAAAAAAATATCATAATAATTTGTTACCAAATACAAAACAAAGTAAAGTAAGGCAGAGTTATAGAAGGAATTAACAATGTGTTTCACAATTTACAGCTGTTCTGCAGCAATGGAAGTAAAACAACGTGTCCCAACGTATGTTGATTACTTCGTTACAACACCCACTTACTGTAAGGATTATTTGGCAAGTATGGTACCGCAGGAGATAGTATATTGCTATGTTGATTATGATAAAAAGGTAATCAACAAATCCTTAAAAGTTGTTGGTGAGTAGGCCTACATTTTGCTACACCATCAAAAGACAGATGGCAAATGGAGAAAACTCTGACAGGAAGAGTTCTGGCAGACCCAAAGCCTGAAAAAAAAATCTTGAGTTTCTTGATAGTCAAGTCCAGCTTCAAGCACAGCTCAACACTGGTGGGAGTAAGCAAGTGTCCATTTCTGCCAGAGAAGACTCAGAGCTGCAGGTTTGAGTGACAGTAAGGAAGCCAAAGAAGAACAGGAGGCCATTAGGCACCTGGAAGACGGTCTTGTGGACCGGTGAGTCATCGGAGATCTTCGATTCATCACGCAAGGTTTTTGTATGGCGTCAAGGATTGAAAGAATGGTTCCTCAGTGTGTGACACCAAGAGAAGGAAGGACAGAGTAAGACACTAAAGCAACTACCACAGCATTTTGTAGTGCCATGCAATAGCCACTGGTATCTGTCTAGTTGGTCAGGGGTACAGCAAGATAATGACCCAAACATACCTCCAGGCTATGTTAGAACTAGCTTGGCAAGGAAACAACAAGATGTAGCTTCGTATCATGGAATGGCCAGCACAGTCTCCAGGCTTAAAGATGATGTAGGCAGAAGCACTTTTTGTCATATTTGCCTAATGCTACATCTTGATAGCAACCAATACATCTAAAGGTTTGACGGTAATATGAAATCAATCTGACATCTGTGGGCGTCGCACAACTGTAACAAACACGACAAATCATTAAGACCGTTTTGAGGCTAATGATTGGATGGGCTACCTGTCTACCTACCTAACAGCTCGCACTCTGTCCCTGCACTCAACTACTGTAGTTTTCAACCAGGCTAGGCAGAGGTATTCTAAACAACCGAGTAAGAGGCACAAGACTGGCGGAGAAAGAGCAGGCAATAAATCCAGTTCCATATTTCACCGTTTAAACACTATTATAGAATTTACGAATACTTACATGCTAGCTTGAAAGTAGTGAGTACTAACGTTAGCCATGTTTATATTCGTTATTATAGTGTTGTGTGTGTTCTTACATGTGAATGCGACAAAATCAATGCTACTCTCTCAAAAGCTCTTTCTCTCGTTGAGACTCGTGGAACTAGACTTGTCTTCCCGGCAGTTCTGTAGTCATTCTGTAGCGCGTTCATGTGTTTTGCGGGAGTGACTTTGAAGGGAGGCGGTGGTATATTATGGTTTGAATAATTTGGAATAGAAGCTAAAATAGCTAGCTTCGCAAAACTTGCCTACACCAGCTTTAAACCCCATTAAGCCTGTTTGGGATGAACTGGAAGTGCAACATGTTAGTAGGAACTTGCTGTGAAGAACTTCACTAACAATATTTGATTTCCATTGTAGAAAGAGTGCACAAGTGTGTTTGGGTGTTACATCTGAAAAAGGTGGCTACTTTGATCAGTAAGAGAAAGATTTCTGAAAAAAAAATAATATATTGCATGTGTTTTAGTTTTTCTTATCTCCAATTGTTAATTTGTTTTCTCCTTTAATTAAAAAAAATGTGTTCTAAAACTTTGACCGGTGGTGAATAACACAGTCAACCATCATTGACACACACACACATCCCTCAAAATACCCCACCCCCCCGCTTCACACACACACACATCCCGCCACCACCCTCCCAGTCTTACTTGGTGAGGGCGGAGGGTGAGCCAGAGCGGTGGAAGTGGACTATCTGCCACTTGCCGTCGCGGCGGTGCCAGATGCGTGTCTCCTCTGACTGGGCAGTGCGGGGCATGCCCTGGGCGTCCAGGTACTGGGTGATGCGGATGTAGGCGATGCAGGCCGCCTCCTCGCCCATCAGGTGGATGTGGGGGTTCAGGATGGTGGTGTGGACTGGTTTGCTGTTCTTGGACCACACTGGGGGGGGGGGGGGGGACAGGGGGACACACACACGGCACACACACGCAGGGACGCAACAATTCACACACGCAAACATATGAACGCAGCGGGCACACACGCACAAACACACACATACACAGACACACATGCGCCCACAGGCGCACACACACACATATCAGACAATTAGACAAGGCGCAGGGATAATGGATGTTATCATTATCTCTGTCTGGTCGCTGTCTAAAACTCTGACAGGACGACAGAGAGAGAGAGAGAGAGAGAGAGAGAGAGAGAGAGAGAGAGAGAGAGAGAGAGAGAGAGAGAGAGAGAGAGAGAGAGGGTGTGCATATGTGCGGATGTGTGTGAGCGTGTGTATGTGTGTGTGTGCGTACAGTTTTCAAAGTAGAAGTGGTGGAAGTCCAGGCCCTCTACCAGGTTCCCCAAAGCCTCTGGTTCAAACGCCGTCACACTGGGGTCACACATCTTCCTGTGGGGAGGGAGGGGGGTGGGGGAGGGAGGGGAAAGGAGGAAAGGAGAGGGAGGAAAGGAGGGGGAGAGGAGTAGGGTGGAGGGAGGGGAGGAAGGTGGAGGGAGGGGAGGAGGGTGGAGGGAGGGGATGAGGTAGGGCAGGGTTTGGAAGGAGGTGGAGTGGAGGAGGGGGATGGAAGGGAGTGGGAGGGAGGGAGGGAGGGAGGGAGGGAGGGAGGGAGGGAGGGAGGGAGGGAGGGAGGGAGGGAGGGAGGGAGGGAGGGAGGGAGGGAGGGAGGGAGGGAAGGAAGGAGGGAAGGAAGAGGAGGAGGAGAGGAGAGGAGAGGAGAGGAAAGAAGGGTATGAAAGGAACAGGGAGATGAGAGTAGGGGAAGGGGAAGGAGGGGAGGAGAGGAGGAGCAGATGAGAGCAGAGAAAGAATGACGTAGGAAGTAGATGGTGTTTTGTATGGATGTCTCACACAGTTATCCTTCCAAAGAAATACATGAGTCTGAATGCACAAGACTTTCCCTTCCCCTCTTGTCCTCCTTTTCTCTACTCTCCACTCCTCTCTCTCAACTACATTCCTCTACATTCCTCTCTCTCCTCTCCTTGTGAACAGGTGTCAAGATGACCTATCCACCCTATTCCTGTGTACGTGTGTGTGTGTGGGGGGGGTTTGTGTGAGTGTGTGGGGGGGGGGGGGGGGGTAGAGGTGTTGTTAGAAGTGAGTGTGACTCACGTGTAGCTCTCAAAGTCTCCATTGCTGATGGCTTCAATAAGCTGCTCCGTCACTTTGATGATCTCCTGTTTCCTAACTGTAAACACACACATACACACATACACACACAAGCACACATTCACAACCACATGCACACATGCCCAATTATGTTATTTATTGCGAACTGATAACACACAATGTAATATGTATTCATCCTCTATCTTACAAACACACACACTCACACAGGCACACATAACCACACACATATTAGCCAGTTTGATAAATGGGACTGCCACTGAGTTCATTATTTCCCAGTATAGCTGCTGCTCAGTCAGGAAGATAAATGATCATTAGTGGTGTTCTGACAGTGAGATTTGGTTAGCTTGTTAAACTGGACTACAGTAGCTCTGAGATAGCTGTTAGCCTGTTAAGCTAGCCTGTTTGCTTGTAAGACTGGACTAGTTCTGAGATAGCTGTTAGCCTGTTTGTTTATTTGTTTGTTAGGCTACACTACCTCTGATAAAGCTGTTAGCCTGTTAGCTTGTTTGACTGGACTAGCTCTGAGACAGATTTGATCCAGTTAGCTTGTTAGACTGGACTAGGTCTGAGATTACTATTGATGGCTGTATTTGGCCCAGCCTAGCTCAAAGATAACTGTTGATGGTAGACTGGCTGTAATCAGACTAGCTCAGAGATAACTTTCGATGGTTGACTGGCTGTAATCATTCTAGCATAGAGATAACTGTTGACGGTTGACTGGCTGTAATCCGCCTAGCTCAGAGATAACTGTTGACGGTTGACTGGCTGTATATTTCTCAGCCTATCTCAGAGATAACTGATGATGATAGACTGGCTATAATCAGCCTAGCTCAGATATTTCGATTGATGGTTGACTGCTTACATAACCAAAAACGCAGCAGCAGCTGCTGCTGCAACATGTGAAGCAGCATTTCATAAGATACTGTAGGTAGGAGGTAATGTTTGTGTGTGTATCTCTTGGTGCGTTGTTGAGTGTGTGTGTGTGTGTCTCGGTGCGTTGTTATTATTGTATGTGAGTATCTTGGTGAGTTGTTAAATGTGTATGTGTGTACATGTGCATATGTATATTTGTGTATCTGTGTGTGTGTCTCGGCGCGTTAAGTGTGTGTGTGTGTGTGTGTGTGGGTGTGATCTGCCCACACTGAGTGCTGAGAGCGCCAGCAGAGAGAATAATTTCCTCCCACCCAGCTCAGTTCTGAGAGGGAGGGCTTGCTACTGGCATATGGATGTGTGTGTGTGTTTGTGTTTGTCTATGTGTGTGTCTGTGTGTGTGCCTGTGTGTGTATGTGTATGTGTCTGTGTGTCAATGGACGTGTGTGTTTGTATGTGTGTGCGTGTGTGTGTGTGTGTTTGTGTGTGAGAGACATATGGAGGACAGTGGCACTTCCAGCTAAACAGGTTGCCCTCTCTCATTTTCTCCACATAATAGAAAGAGAGAGAGAGGGAAAGGGAGTGAGAGAACAAGGGGAAAGAGAAAGGGGGAGAGAGAAGGGGGGAGAGACAAGGAAAGGGATAGGGATAGAGAGGAAGAGAGAGAAAGAGAGGGAGGGAGAGATGAAGAAGGAGAAAAAGTGAGAGAATAAATCACTGTACCAACTTCAGTCTCTGTCGTTGTCATGACAATAAAAGCAGATGAAACAGCTGAACCCAACTTCAAACATCAGCGGCCTGCATAACAGTACGATACATCACACAGCACTGACTAACTGGATAACTGAATGACTGGTTGAGTGACTGATTGATTCACTTGCTACCTGGCTGGTTGGCTGGCTGGCTGGCTGAATGATTGATTGATTGAATGACTGACTGATTCACAGACTGGCTATCTGGCTGGCTGGCTGGCTGGCAGGTTGGCTGGTTGGCTGGCTAGCTAGCTGGCTGACTGACTAACTGGCTGCATGGATGGCTGTCTGGCTGACCGGGTCTCCAAGACTGCGTCAGACAGTGATCCACCATGGCTGGAACACACTCACAGCTCTTCACCTGCCCTCCCACTCTCTCATCCCTCTCTAACCTTCATCTATCCATCTCTTCAACGCTCTCTCTCCCACTCACTCTTTTTCACTGTCTCAGTTTTTTTCGATCCCTTCAGTCCAGAGTTTGCTAGCCTCCCTCGCCCACTCTCATTTTGCCCTCTCCCTCTCTCCTCCTCCTACATTTCTCTCTCCTCTCCCTTCTCCCTCCTGTCCTCTCCTCCTCCTTGTGTATTTGAAGAAGGTCGGTTATCAGACCAGATCAGAATCAGAAACCATAGGATAGTTGTAGCATGTGGTTCCATTTGACAAGTTTAAGTCCAGTGCAGCTCCAGTCTAACTCCATTGCAACTACAGTGTAACTTCAGTCAAGCTCCAATACAACTTTAGTGTAACTCCAGTGTAACTCCAGTGTAACTACAATGTCACTCCAATGTCACTCCAGTCTAATTGTAGTGTAACTGTAGTGTAACTCCAGTGCAACTCTCTCCAGTTTTAAGCTCTGCACTTCCAGTTATGGTGGATGTCTATACTATATATAGCATTACAGAGTGTCCCTTTCCCAGCCACTGACAGACACGTCCCAACAGATATCTGTGTGTGTGTGTGTTTGTGAAAGTGTGTGTGTATTTGTGTGTGTGCGTGTTTGTGAGTGTGCGAGTATGTGTTGGCGAAAGTGTGTTTGTGTGTGTGTGTGTGTGTGTGTTTGTGTGTGCGAGTGTTTGTGAGGGTGTGTCGGCTTACCCCTGGTGTCCTCATCTTCTATAGTGGTGTTGGTGCTCTCAGAAGATTCCTATGAACGACAGACACTCCATTAGAGACACACACATACCCACAAACACAGACGCAAGACACACACACGCCTAACAACACACACAGAGAGAGTGACACAGGTCTACAGCAGCCTGCGTCCTGCCCCTTTAGAAGAGAAACCAGTCAGAGAGTCAGGTGGTTAGCAGGACGGGGAGAAGGGGAGGGAGGGGGGGGGGAGGGGGGGCACACCTATACTGGGAGGATGGGTGTCTCACAGACCCGTCATGGTAGAGCCAGCCCCAGACAGTAGCGGTGAGGCTGGGTTAGAGGATGGGATGTGTGTGTGTGTGTGGGGGGGGGTGTATATGTGTTTGTGTTTGTCTGTGTGAGTGTGTGTGTGTGTGTCTGTGTGCGATGGGATGTCCACAGAGATAAATCAACAAAAAGAAAGTCCAGCTCCATTCTGAATGAACCACAGCTGTTAGCCACGCGTTCATTGGACGATTTTTTTTCGCGGGAGTTATTCTTGAGTTTCTTCTGGCCAGTGCGCTAATCAATCACTTTCCCGAGTGTTAGGGGGCGGGATAAAGCCAGGCGCGGCACTGGGGGGGGGGGGCGCGCGGTCGACAGGAAGTGACATCACTCACCATCAGCTGCACGCTGGAACTGGACTTCCTTTTCTGGAAGAGAAGTTAGAAGAGGTTAAGGAGCGACAGAAGGGATGGACGGATGGACGGATGGACGGATGGACGGATGGAGGGATGGACGGATGGACGGATGGAGGGATGGAGGGCCGGTGACAGGCCAGGCAGGACACGCTAGTATGTGTGTGAATGTTTGGGTGTGTACGCGTGTACACGTGTACATGTGTGTGTATGTGTGAGTGTGTACATGTGTGTGTACGTACATGTGTGTATGCTTGTGTGTGAGGGTGAACATGTGTGTGTGTGTGTGTGTGCGTGTGTCTGTGTGTATGCATGTGTGTGCATTCCTACAGCATTCCTCTCACTATGCTCCTGTGGGTAGCCGCTGCAAAGCATCAAGGGAGCTTGGAGAGAGCCACCTGTGACCCTTTTTAAAACACAGAAACTACACGCACACACATACACACATACACACACACACACATACACACATTCACACACACACACACACATATACACACGCATACACACACAGACACAAATATACACATACACATATATACACATGCACGCACGCATACTTATACACAGACACTTACACACATATCTTCAAACACACTCACACATACATACAGACACACATACTTAAATACAGTATATTGATGCACAAACAGTCACTCACACTCACCAATATACACACCTACAGACACACAACACTTATATCGAGTTTTGATGCCCTTTTGGACATCATCGTGTCAACCATACAGGGTAGGAGATCTGTGTTTGTGTGTGAGTGGGCGTGTCTGTCAGTGTGTAAGTGGACGTGTGAGTGGACGTGTGTGTATGTGTGTGTGTCAGTGTGTGTGAGTGTGTGTGTGTCAGTGTGTGTGAGTGTGTGTGTGTCAGTGTGTGTGTGTGTGTGTGTGAGCCCTACCTTCACACCGTCAGCCTTCTTGTTGGCTCCGCTCTTCCCCCCTGAGCGAGAGAGAAACAGGAAGAGGGAGAACACAGCCATGAGGACGGGCACAAACGCCCAAAAGAGGAGGGCGAAGGGCATGACCCCTGACCCCCGAGCCCTCACCCCTCACCCCTGACCCTTGCTCTTGGAAGAGACCGCCTTCAAAGGGGGAGGAAGAAAAGAGGAGATTCCATGGCAACGGGAGAGGAGAGAAGGAGAGGAGGAGTGGAGGTCCGGAAGGGCGTCGCCGGAACCGTGGGGGTCAGATGGGCGTTGCGGTGGAGGCCGCGGAGCTCCGTGGATTAGCGTTCAACAGAGCGAGCGTGTTCCGATATTCTCAGACCCCAGACCCACACCCAGACCAGACAGGCTTGAGAAGCAGTAGGCAGGCAGGGTGAGAAGAAAACTGGCTGGACTGAGGAGCCCCACCACCCAGCAGAGAGAGAGGAGGAGGGGCCCTCACCGTCCCTCTCACCCACCCCAATCCCCCCACGTTCCTGCCATGCCCCCCTCCTCCCTCCCCCAGAGAGGCCAGATATAGGAGCACTTGAGATATGGCACATTCCATACCTCTCTCTCTCTCTCTCTCTCTCTCTCTCTCTCTCTCTCTCTCTCTCTCTGTCTCTCTCTCTCTCTCTCTCTCACCATCAGTCTGTGTCTCTCTCTCTCTCGTGTTCTCCACTGGTGTACTTGTCACGTTTATTGGCAAAGCCTGGATTTTATTTCAAAGATCTCTGCTTTTGACAATGAGCTTGAACTTGAACTCTCTCTCGCTGGCATGCTCTCTCTTTCCCTCTCCCCCTTTAGACTTTTTCCCTGCCTCACCCTCTGAAATCCCACCACACCTCAACTATCAGGAGGGGGGCATGGGGACCAAGGGGGTCGGGCAGATTGGGTCAGGGGGGGATCAGGGGCATCGGGGGGGGGGGGGGTTAGAGGGGCCTAGGGGGGACCGTTGGGGGTCATGAAGGGCAGGGTGGTTTCCCCTCATTCATCAACATGCGTCTATTTTTAGCAGTGGTCTGTCCTGGTCTCACACAGACATACACACACAGACACCCACATACGCACACACACATACTACAGACCTACATACAGTACCAGTCAAAAGTTTGGACACATTGAATGGGAAAATGTGTCCAAACTTTTGACTGGTACTGTACATCATTGTTAGTAGAAGTAGTAGTATTACATTTACATTTAGTCATTTAGCAGACGCTCTTATCCAGAGCGACTTACAGTAAGTACAGGGACATTCCCCCGAGGCAAGTAGGGTGAAGTGCCTTGCCCAAGGACACAACGTCAGTTGGCTTGACCGGGAATCGAACTGGCAACCTTCGGATTACTAGCCCGATTCCCTCACCGCTCAGCCACCTGACTCCCCTATTATTATTATCCAGTATTATTATTGCAAGTAGTAGTATTAACTTTGTTCAAGACAATTGGTGCTACTGTTGTAATTATAATGACATGGAAAAGTGTGTGTGTGTCTATGTACAGAACGGAGATTGTATAAATAGACTTGTGATATGTTATCTGCTCATAAATCTGCCTGGTGTTCCCTGTCTGGGGGGGATGAAGAGGAGGGGAGGAGGGAGGGAGGGATGGGAGAAGAGGAGGCGGAGGAGAGGAGGCGGAGGAGAGGAGGCGGAGGAGAGGAGGGGGGTCAGGAGGGAGGGAGGGAAAGATGGAGGGAGAGAGGGATGAGGAGGAAAGGGAAGGAAGGAAGGAAGGAGGGGTGAGGAGGGGAGGGAGTAAAGGAGATAGGGGGAGGAGGAGGGGAGGGAGGGAGGTCTGTGGCTGGTGTTCTAATCCAGACTGGAATGAGAATGTGGACCCTAACAGAACCCAATAAAATATTTATTGTTGCTAATATAGCCTATATTACAGTTTTTCTCCATTGCTTTGGCTCAATTCTTGAAAAAGAAATTAAATTCTCAAAGTTTTAAGTGCATTTGGCAAAATAGCCTATATGGTTCAGCACAAATACATAGATCACCTTCAAAAGGTCATATCTCACCCATAACAGTTAACTTGTGCTTCAAAACCAAATCATTTTCTCATATAAATAGTCAGTACCCCCAAAATGAAAAGTTCCTTCTCGATTGCTGTGATTCATCTCTCTCTCGAAAAAAAAAAAGACATTCTCAAAACTATAAATACAGTTGCCAAAATAACCTAGATGGTTCAGCAAAACACCATGACACACCTGCAAAAGGTCATATCTCTCCCAAAACAGACAACTCATCAGTAAAAGTTTTAACCTTTTCTCATACAAATAGTCAGTGCCCCCAAAATGAAGTTCCTTTGGCATTGTGTAAACACTGCAGATCAAAATGTTTAGATGTTTTGTCAGTATGGCAGTGGACCTTAGAAATATCCCTCATGTGCACTGTGCTACAGTTACTGTAGTAGATGTTTTCTTCCCAGAATACTATATGCCTCATGTACTAACGCTTTTGCGCCCACTTCAGGCGTATTTGTTTCACAATTGCGTGTAAAAGCATGGCGAGGTATGTTCAAACATGCCGCACTGAGGTAAAAGCGCAGATTGCCTGTCGCGGGAACTGAAAATAGCAAATTGCGCTTTTCAGTGTCATGCATATGCATTCACGGGAGGGTCAAGGGGAAAGTGGGAGTTTCCCATAAAGAGATGGGAGGGGATGCGTAAAGTGCGCCTAATTATGTATTCCGCAGTATGTACAAAAACCGCCTGTGAAAGCGCACCTATATTTTGCGGTGAAAATTCTCCGCCTGTTAGTAAACCATGTGACTACAATTCAAATGATTACATGAAACAAAAGAACGTTATTCGTGATCACGTCACTGAGCATGAGCAGAAAGGTGGTTATCAGGTAGGGGGTTGTTCCTGGGAGAGACAGAACTTACCAGAGAAGTTCCTGGTGGCCAGCATGGTAGTGAGGATGGCACCCTGTAACCAATCACAGACAAGTTATCATCCCTCTTCTCCAATCACACAACAGTTATCATACCACTCCATCAATCACTGACAATATATCACCATTCCCCACTAATCCTTTAGTCAATTTGTTGAGAGGGGTTGAGAGTGTTGTGTTTCCTTTGTTGCCAACAGGGTGATGATGTGTTTCCTGTGTGCCGCAAGTTGACGATGTGTTTCCTGTGTGCCGCAAGTTGACGATGTGTTTCCTGTGTGTCGCGGGGTGATGATCCTGGGGCCAATCCCAGAAAAGCAGGAACAAGGGGTGCAGGTTACCATGGTGACCAACAGGACATACCTTGAGCTTCCGTCGGGCGTTGAACTTCTTGAGACACTCTACTGTCTCCTGTCTATGCATACAAGAGGCCACGGTGGAGCGATGCTGAGGGGGGGGGGGGGGGGAGCGGGAAGGGGGCAGGAAGGGAGGAGAGGGAGAGAGAGGGAGAGAAGTGAAGAAAAAGGGGGAGAAAAAGAGGGACAAAGGGACAGGGAGGGAAAGAGAGGGATACAGAGGGAGAGAGAGGGAGGGAGAGAGATGGAAAAAGAGGAAGAAGGAGAGAGGGAGACAGTCGGAGAGAAAAAGAGATAATGTTATTCATTAACAGGACAAGGTTCAACAGAGTTTCCAGGATGTGAAAAGATCTACATCATGTTAATTATCCTCATTATCATCTAAACAATGACTTCCCTCCCGCCTCCCATCCCCCCTTTCCTCCCCGTCTCCCCTCTCGTCCTCCTCCTTTCCCCTCTCCCCCTCCTCCCCCTTGCTCCCCTCTCCTCTCCCCTCCTCCCCCTGCTCCCCCTCCTCTCCACCTCCTTCCCCCTGCTCCCCTTCCTCCCAACTGCTCTCCTCCCCCACCGCTTTCCCCTCCTCCCTCCTGCTCTCCCACCCCCCCCTGCCCTCCTGCTCTCCCACCCCCCCCCTGCCCTCCTGCTCTCCCCTCCTTCCCCCTCCTCCCTCCCTCCTTCCTTCCCCCTCCTCCCTCTCCTCCTCCCCGGTCTTACAGAGATCCAGGGGTGTTTGAGGACCTCAGAAGCAGTGATGCGTTTGGCAGGGTTGATGGTCAGCATCTTGTTGATCAGATCCTTGGCCTCGGGAGTCACTGTGTCCCACTCTGGAGACGGAAACTGTGGAGGGGGGAGCAGGGGGAGCAGGGGGTGTGAGGGGGGAGGAAGGGAGAGGAGGAGGAGCAGGGCAGGGCAGGAAGGAGGGAGGGAGGGTTGAGGAAGGGGACACATTCCAGCAGGTCATCTCCAGAGATGCTATTACATGATTGTGATATCATAAGATGACATATATCCACAGAGAGAGGCTTATGGAGTAGCTCACGTCATACGCCCCCGCCTTGATCTGCTGGTACAGTCTGTGCTGGTCCTCGTCCCAGAAAGGGGGATAACCCACCAGGAGGATGTACAGAATCACACCTGGCAACCCACACAACATGCAACATGTTAGAACATACACACACTCTCACACATGGGCACACTCACATCCACACACACAAATGCTCACACACAGTTCACACACTCACACACAAGTGCTATACACACACAGGCAGACACACACTCAAATACACACACACATAAATATACACTCACATACCGTACACGCAAACTTACACACACATACGTTATACACAAACACACACAAACAAACCTACTCTCACAGACACAACCACACACACACACACACTCCTGTACTTACCACATGCCCACAGGTCCACAGCCTTGCCATACGGGTCCTTCCTCAGAACCTCTGGTGACAGATAGCCTGGTGTTCCAGCGAAGCCTGCATACACACCAAAACACACACACCCGAGGACACACAATCACACGCACACAAACACACGCACACACTCAAGCACACACGTGCAGAAACACACACACACACATGCATACACACAGTCCATTTAACGTTTAATGTTATAATAGTACAAATAGTGCACACACACACAAAGAAACACCTGTACATACACATCTACACGTCTACACACAAATACACATCTACAAGTACATAAATATACACACAGACACACCCCCCACTCACACACACACACATACACACATTTACTCAAACGCAGAGATAGAGACAGAGACACAAACACCTACTCACGCTGACACTCACACACACCTGAACGCACACTGTACACAGACACCTACACCCATACACACCTACATATCTATACATCTACACACAAAGTCGCACACCAAGATACACACACACAGATACCTACACACCTATACACAGATGCACACACACACACACATACACGCTTGCACATACACACAGAGACACCTACACACAGATACACGCCTACATATCGACAGGTCGACACACAAGGACGCACCTACACACCCACCTAGACACACACAGAGATACCGGTACAGATACAGACACACACACACACACCTGCCGTACACGCACACACACACACCTAGAGTGTGCAGAGAGGTCGACACACACCTACGCCCCTACATGTTTGCACTCCTACAGCACACCTACGGCAGGGCTTGTGAGAGACGACAGTGTGACTCAGAGATAATGTTCTCTAATGAGCCTGGAGACCCATTCTCTCCTCCACTCTGCTCACCCTGTCATTAGACTCAGGGCTTCACCACACACCCCAGAGGGTGTGCGTGTGTAGGTGTGTGTGTAGGTGTCTGCGCGTGTAAGCGCGCGCATGTGTGTGTGTGTGCGCGTGTAGGTGTGTGTGTTTGTGTGTGTATGTGTGTGCGTACACGTTAGATCCCTTTTCAAGCCTGGAGACTGAAGTAATGACCAAGTCATACCTCTCCTCTCCCTCCATCCCTCCCTCTTCTCCTTCCTTCCTTCCTTCCCTCCCTCCTCCCTCCCTCCCTCCCTCCCTCCCTCTTCTCCTTCCCTCCCTCCCTCCCTCCCTCCTTCCTTCCTTCCTTCCCTCCCTCCCTCCCTCCCTCCCTCCCTCCCTCCCTCCCTCCCTCCCTCCCTCCCCTAAAAGAAAGAAGAGGTGTCAGTTCATGTGAACCTACAAATCTTTGTCCTCTAGTTTGTGGCTGTTCAGCTATGATTAAATATGCTATTATATATACTGTACATTTTAATACTGTAATAATGTCTTTACATAAATGAAAAAACGGGTACATATTTCCATCTAACACTAATGGTTTTCCTGTTTTTATTTTATAACCTTTGTATCCCAAATGTTTTGATCACATAAAATGTGAGATAGTTCTGTGGAGTCCTTAGATCAATTCCCTACTCTGAACAAAATCTTTTTAGTACAAATCGTTTAGTTTTTTATTTAAAAACGGACCGAAAAGAGAGTAGCAAACGGTTAAATAACAGCTGCTGCCTGCAGTTGTGGAGCAAGGGGGTGAGGGCTGCGATGATTCATCCCACCCATTCCCATTCACGCCATCCACTAGAAGTACACTGACCCAGATGTCCTGCATTTGTGTCCAAAATAAACGTGCATGGGCCTACGTGTCTGTATCTGAATCAGCGGGGACGCAAATGCAGGGCGAGGAGGGCGGGAAACCCAAAACAAAAAAGCGAGAAAGTATTTCTTTGAACGAAACAGAGGAACGCGAAGGACAGACTATTTATTCCTAAGGACTGGACACCCAGAACGAAGCAACTAACTGACAAAGACACACCAGGGACGACACCGCAACTGCACACAAGGACCAAACAAGACACAGGTGAAACCACTCCAGCTGAAGAGCAAACTGAAGCTCACACACACTTAACAAGACAACAGGTGCAGATAATCACTCAGACACTGAGAATGTGTTGGAATCTACGCAAAGTGAAAGCTGCAATTTACTAATCGGTTATCATGGCTTTTACCGACACTTTCTAAATAACTTCAACTTGACCTGGACCCTGACTTTTTTGACCTTGTTATAAGCTCCAACAATAAACAGACTAACGACTCATCATCAGGCGCAGCTTTCACCGACTGTATAAATTGAGCAGTCTCTTCTGTGTCATTCTGATGTGTCACATCACACAATACACACTGGTTCAAGCCTCTCCAATTTAACACCTACATGAAGCAACATGTGTATGTGTGTGTGTGTGTGTGTGTGTGTGTGTGTGTGTGTGTGTGTGTGTGTGTGTGTGTGTGTGGACGTGTATGTGTGTGTGTGTGTGAGTGTGTGTGTGTGTGTGTGTGTGTGTGTGTGTGTGTGATGTACCGAACCAGGCCTGTTGGTCCCCCCTCCACCTCTATGGCCAGGCCAAAGTCTGCCAGCTTCACTGCTGCTCCCCTTAGACTTGGACGCCAGGAGGAGGTTCTCCGGCTGGGGAGGGGAGGGGAGGGAGTGTGTGGGGGGGGGGGAGAAAGTGATGTTTATCACAGCATCTCTGGTAACAGAAACATATTCACATGCTAAATGGTTGAGGTGTGTGTCTATTATGTAATACCTGTTACTGTAATAGTGAAGAAATTGTACTGTATGTAATAGTACTCTCTCCTCTCTCTCCTCTCTCTCTCCTCTCCCCCTCCTCTCTCTCTCTCTCTCTCTCTCTCTTTCTTTCTCTCTCTCATCTCATCTCATCTACTCTCTTTTCTCCTCTCCCCTCCTCCTCTCTTTCCTTTCTTCTCCTCTCTTCTCCTCTCCTCTCCTCTCTCATTTCCTCATCTCCTATCCTTTCTTTCCTTTCCCCTCTTCTCCTCTCATCCATATCATTTTCTCCCTCCTCCTCTGCTCTCCACTCTTCCCCCTTCCTCCTCTCATTCCCCTCTCCTCTCTCACCTTTTCCTTTCCCCTCTTCTCCGCTCCTCCCCCCCTCCTCTGCTTTTATTACTGGAGCGTGTGGGCGTGAGGACCTCTGCCGCGATGGTCTACTGAGACACAGACGAGGAGCGCTTAAAGAGGAGGGTTCTGTGTGTGTGTGTGTGTGTGTGTGTGTTGGTGGGTGGGTGGGTGGGTGGGGCGGGTGGCTGAGTGGGTGTAGGTGTTAGGGTGTGTGTGAATGCGTGTGTGTTTGTATGTCTTGTATGTCTTTAAGGTACCTTCAGGTCTCTATGGACCACTCCCATCTGATGACAATGTAGCACCGCCTCCAGAATCTGTTGAATACAATGACTGATACAGACATAGAGAGTGAGAGAGAGAGAGAGAGAGAGAGAGAGAGAGAGAGAGAGAGAGAGAGAGAGAGAGAGAGAGAGAGAGAGAGAGGGAGAGGGAGGGAGGGAGGGAGGGAGGGAGGGAGGGAGGGAGGGAGGGAGGGAGGGAGGGAGGGAGGGAGGGAGGGAGGGAGGGAGGGAGGGAGGGAGGGAGGGGAGGGAGGGAGGGGAATATAGAGAGAACAGACAGAAGAGAGCAGAGAAAAGGAAGGAGTGGGCAGGAAGTTAGAAGGCTGAATTGAAGGATGTTGAGAATAAAATTTGAACATTTAATCCTGGCATCCTACGCACTCTGGAGACCAAATAAGAATTAAGAAGAATGAATGGCTGTGATCTGCCGCTGGAGCACACAGGTTATGTGTGTGTACGTGTGTACGTTTTTTGTGTTTTTTTGCGAGTGACCGAAGGTCATAGACGTGTGAGACTCTGTTCCTCCTCCACCTCCCCCTCCTTCTCCACCTCCCCCTCCTCCTCCACCTCCCCCTCCTTCTCCACCTCCCCCTCCTCCTCCACCTCCCCCTCCTTCTCCACCTCCCCTTCCTTCTCCACCTCCCCTTCCTTCTCTCGTCCTCCTCCACCTCCCCCTCCTTCTCCACCTCCCCTTCCTTCTCTCATCCTCCTCCACCTCCCCCTCCTTCTCCACCTCCCCTTCCTTCTCTCGTCCTCCTCCACCTCCCTCTCCTTCTCCACCTCCCCCTTCCTTCTCTTCGTCCCCCTCCCACCTCCCCCCTCCTTCTCCACCTCCCCTTCCTTCTCTCGTCCCCCCTCCACCTCCTCCTCCCATCTCATCCTCTCCGAGGAGAGCAGACTTACCTGGCGTCTGCTTCACTGTAGTACTCTCTGGCCACAATGTCTTCAAACAGCTCTCCTCCTGTCACCCTGCAGGAGGGGGGGGGAGGGAAGGTTCTGTCAATCGGTCTGAGGGGAGGCGGGGGGAGGGATGTGGGAGGAGAGGGGGGCGAGGGGACTGGGGGGGGGGGGGGGGGTGGCGGTCGGGAGGGTGCTGTCTGAAGAGGATCCAGATGGTCAATAGACCATGGAGAGAATGGGAGATGGAGAGCAGAGCACTAACACACACTAACACACACACTAACACACACAGTAACACAAGCACTAACACACGCACTAACGCACACACTAACACACACAGTACTGTAACATACTCACACACGCAAACACAGACACACTATTACAAACAAGCATGCACACACAGAAATAGATAGATAGATTCAGAAATGGAGATTACTGTTTTTTACCATCACTTTGACACTAATTTCAGAACCTTGATGTCCTTTTTCCAAACTCTAGATACAAAACTCGAAACAGTCATTACTTGTTACACACACTGTCACATGTTCAAAGCATAGCATTGTATGTTCATATCTTTAAAGACACCTTGCGCGTGCAGAATCATTAGTTCAAAAAACGAATTTATCATGAAATACCATAGGAACATTCACTTAGATCATCCACATACAAGTTACCCATAGTTTCACCATGTAGTTGTTTGTACAATAATTAAATATTGTATTACAAAATTTGTGATACATGTTTCATAAGTCACTACATCACCATAAATGGACTAAGAGAGAATACTACAGACAGTGGAGTCATTGAGCAAAATCAGAAATTTCTTGATCAACTACAATCAAATTCCAATGTTTCTTAGTCTTTTTGTATCAAAGCAAACATAATTAGCTACAAAGGAAAACTATGCTACTGTACGTAAAACATGTACTGCAGTGTTCCTCACCTGGCTCAAAAAACAAACAAACAAAGCAAAACAAAGGATTGATTACTCTCCTACATTTCCATCAAACCTGTCTTGTGGATTTGGCCACAAGTTTTTATCCACATCGGAATGGATGTTTTAATTTGACAAACATCTCTGAAAGAATCTCCGGCCATGGCGAATCCTGGCCTGACACTGGTCTGCCGTGATTCAATTGCATGCCTCATCCATGGCCTGTAGAAGGGTAACTTGTTCATGAGGGTGCTTATCGTACACTTTCCTCCATACCTCCATGTGAAGAAGAATCTTCAATAGGGTTGAGGAAGGGAGAGTATGGGAGCAAGTACAAGGCTGTACATTGTGCATGGGCCTGAAACCATGCTTGCACCAATTGAGCATGGTGTCAATGGATCTTGTCATACTGAAACTTTCATGTTCTACACTTGGAATATTGTTTGTCAGTTTCTATAAAACTATGCATTACAGTAAGAGTAATGCAACAGTTACTTATCATTTTGAGCAGTAGTATCAATTGACAGTTAGATCATTGTAATGTAAGAAAATGACAGACATTTCAGATGTTGTGTGAATTTCATTTTAAAATGGTGATACTTTGATGTTTAGTTTTGTCATTTTAAACAGATGATTATAGTTCAAGCAACAAATGATCTAAGGTGTATGTATTGTATCCAAGCAATTGAAGATTGTCTTAGCGTTTTGAAAAATGTGCATTTTGATCATCAGTTGTGAGTTTTGTGTCTAGAGTTTTGAAAAAGGACATCAAGGTTCTGAAATTAGTGTCAACGTGATTGTAAAGAACTGTGAGAGATGGAGATATTCTGAGAGATAGATAGATAGATAGATAGATAGATAGATAGATAGATAGATAGATAGAAAGATAGATACTTACAGGTCAAATATCAGATAATGGTGCCCCTCTTCTGAAATACTGTCATGGAGACGAACTGAGAGCGAGAAAAAGAAAGAAAGAAAAAAAGAAAGTAAGAGGAGGGAGGACAGATAGAGAGGGACACAAAGAGTGGAGTGCTCCTCCATTGGGGAGTCCAGCTGCAGAAGGACACTACACGCTACATTTGCAACACACTCCTAACTCCACTCAATATCGCGATTGGGGTTTTTCACAGGTTTGTTTGCAACAACAACATCAATATTCTGACGGCTTTGTCCAGTATGCGCCGTGTGTTTACTGCCATTTACAGTCCCTTAGACAGGTCCAAATGGCTGAATTCTTCCTGTGTACTTTAGCTTCATCCAGGTTTACCTCGTCATCATTCATGAGTACCATGTCTTCACCTATACCTAGCATGTCCTTTAAAAGACAGCAGGTTAGCATGGTGTTAGCATTTTGTTTTCAATGCGTTGGCCTAGTGTTAGCATGGTGTGTGTCCCCCTCCCTCCCCCCTCCTCCTCCTCCACCACCCCTCCTCCACCTTTCCCTCTCTGCCTCCTCCTCCCCCATGCCTCCTGAACCCCTCCAACACGCTTCACTTGTGTGAATCATTCTAGCCTGCATTCAACCATTCTAGACTGCATCCAACCATTCTACCTTGCCCTCAACTATTTGACCCTGCATCCAACCATTCTACCCTGCCCTCAATCATTCTAGACTGCATCCAACCATTTACGATTGCATCCAACCATTCTACCCTTCCCTCAATCATTCTAGACTGCATCCAACCATTCACGATTGCATCCAACCATTCTACCCTGCCCTCAACCATTCTACTCTGCATCCAACCATTCTAGACTTCATACAACCATTCTACTCTGCCTTTAACGATTTCAACCTGTATCAACCACCTTGCCAGATACATTTAACAGCAAACTGAAGGCATCTCTCCTATTGGCTCTGTCTGTTGTGTTTGTTAGTGTGTGGGCAGGCTGTGCTTTCATTGGCTGACTCTGCTGTGGTTGTCAGTGTGTGGGCGGGCTCTGGATGCTTGACGAATAGCAACCCCCGCTTCCAGCGAGGAAGACTGGAGAAGGTGTCAGTAAACAAAGAGTCATAACTCTCTTCCTCTCTTCCTCTCGCTCTTTTTCCCTGCATCCCTCTCTCTCTCACTTTCTCTCTCTCAGATTTTCTCTCTCTCCCGCTATCTCTCCATCTTTCTCTCCTCCCCTCTCTCTTTGTCTTCCTCCCCCCTTTCCTCCCCCTTTCTATCTCTCTTTCGCTCTCTTTCCCTTTCTCTCCATCTCTCCTACCCTCTCTCCGTCTCTCCCTCCCTTCGTCCCTCTCTCTTTCTCTCCAGTGGGGCTCTAGTGCTGTAAACAGGGTTGTTATTAGGTTTGTTTATGGGTGTTTACTGTCCTGCATCAGTGTGATCAAGTCGTTACTGTAATGTCTATAGTGGTGTAACTGGTCGGAATGTGGCAGTTTTAATTGCCCATTAAAGGCTTTGAGAAAAAAGGAATCTCTCTCTTTCTCCCTCTCTCACCATCCCTTCCACTCTCTCTCCCTCCCTCTCCCTCTCTGCCTACCTCCTTCCCTCTTCATAACCTTCCCTCTCCCTACCTCTTTCCCTGTCTTTCCCCCTCCCTCCCTCCCTCCCTCCCTCTCTCGCTCTCTGTCTCTCCCTCCCTCCCTCCCTCCCTCTCTCGCTCTCTGTCTCTCCCTCCCTCCCAGTTCCCCCCCCCCCCCCTCCCAGAGCAGGGGACTCCTGTGAGCGCTCCACACAATATTGTTACGCAAGCCTCTTTATCCTGTCAAGCTACGGGCTGGGTGTGTGAGTGTCCATATGTGTGTACGTGAGAGAGAGATAATTTCCCATCTGGGCTGCCAAGGGGGTCGATCCTTAGCAGATAGTTGTGCATAATGTAGCTCTGTATGGCCCTCCTGACACCCCCCCCCACACACACACACACACACACTCTGACTGTGTGTGGGAAGAGACAGCTCCGTTCGCCACGCCAGAATTATATACATCTCACTGAGTGCATGTGTGTGAGTGGGTGGGGGGATGGGCTTCCCTGCAGGTCACTCCCAAGTAACCTGCAGGAACACGCGCGCACACTCACACATGCACACACACACGCAGGATTCATTATAACTGTGACACTGTGACCTGGCATGTATTTGAGCATTCTTTCATTCTCTTTCTCAATATCTTTCCCCCCTCTCTATTTCTCTCTCTCTCCCTCAATCTCCATCCATCTTTCTCTCTATCTCCGCCACCCTCTCTCCCTCTCTACACCTCTCTTTCTCCGCCTCTTCCTCGCTCGCTCTCTCCCTCGCAACCTTTCTCTCTCCACTTCTCTCCCTCTCTTTTTAACCCTCCCTTCCTCCCTCCCTCTCCACCTTCCTTCCTCCCTCCCTTCTCAATCTCCCTCTACACCTCTCCCTCCCTCCCTCTCCCTCTCACTCCCTCTCTCCGTCCCTCTCCCTCCCTTTCCACCTCCCTCCCTCGCTCTCTTGCTCTCTCCCTCTCTCCCTCTCTCCCTCTCCCTCTCTCTCTCCTAGACTAGAATACCTCACTATTAATAATGGAGGGTTCCAGAAGCTCAGCGGGGCACACTTCTAAAGACCTGAGAGTCTGCATCCACACACGTGTGTGTGTGTGTGTGTGTGTGTGTGTGAGAGAGAGAGCAAGAGAGAGAGAGAGAGAAAGAGAGAGAGAGGTGTTTGTGTGTATTAGTGTGCATGTCTGGGGTGTGTGTGACCTCACCTATGTTGGAGTGTTTCAGCAGTCGACAGATTCTGGCCTCCCGGTCCAACTTCTGGTGGTCTAAAACACAGAACACACTCTGTTAACACACACAGACACTCTCACACACACTCTCACTCATGTATACCCTCTCAAGCTAATTCAGTCACACCCGCAGCCTGCACACTAACACACACATATATACACAAACACTCTTACACAGAGAACGCACGCTATTATGCACACAGAACACACACATACTCTCTCACACAATAAACACACACTGTTGGTCTGAGTAACCACAAAACACACTCTCTCATCCACTCTTTATCTTTAGCACACTTAGACTCTCACACATGTATACCCTCTCAAACTAACTTAATCACACTGATAACCTGTCCGCATACACACACACACTCCTGTAAGCTACTGTAGCACTATAGGTAAAGCTATGCTGAAAACTCAGAAAAATGGTGTTGCTAAGCAACCTTGCTGAATATACTAAGAACAGGATTACAAAGATATAGAAGTAGAGACAGACAGACAGAAGCAGAGAGAAAGAGGTAGGAAGAAAGAAAGAAAGAGAGAGAGAGAGAGAGAGAGAGAGAGAGAGAGAGAGAGAGAAGAGAAAAGAGAGAGGGGAAATGGAAAGAAAGAGAAATTACAAAGAATACATGTCTGCCTGTATGTCTGTCTGTCTGTCTCCCAGTATGTCTGTCTCTCAGTCTGTCTGTCTGTCTGTCTGTCTGTCTGTCTGTCTGTCTGTCTGTCTGTCTGTCTGTCTGTGGAACTGTCTGATGAGCCAATTATTGAGCAGAACCAGCTTGTTACACACACTAACCCACTTACAGCTGTTACCGTGACAATGGCTGTGTTAAGGGGGACAATGTTTCCAAAGTTTGTATAAAGAGGGATATAGGGAGGCAGGCAGGGAGGGAGAAAAGAAGGAAGGAAGGAAGAGAGGAGAGAAGAGAAGAGAAGAGAAGAGAAGAGAAGAGAAGAGAAGAGAAGAGAAGAGAAGAGAAGAGAGGGATGGAGTGAAACAGGAGGAGAGAGGAAGGGAATGATGGGGAGAATTGATTAAGGAGAGAGAGAGGGAAGAAGGATCGAGGGGTATTCCGTATAGTTGCCTCCTTCTTTGGCAGAAAGCCAAACAAGAAGCTGGTTAGAATGTCCTTAATGACTGCTCACAAACAAACAAACACACACACACACACACAAACCCATTAACACACTCAAATACACACATACACACAGAATCACTGATGCCAAACAGCTAATAGTACTGTAATTAAAGCTGACAAACACAAACACACACCTGGATGCCACCACAGGGAAACCAATACACACCCCATGAACCAAACCCCCTCACACACACCCCCCCCCCATGGACCAGGCCTTCACACACACACACACACACCATGAATCCAACCTTCACACACACCACAAACCCTATCTCACACACACATACATACCCACCCCATAAACCAGCCCTTCACACACACACACACACACACCATGAATCCAACCTTCACACACACCACGAACCCTGTCTCACACACACATACATACCCACCCCATGAACCAACCTCACACACACTCAACACAGGGAACCCACAACAGGACAGGGAGGAGAGTTATTTTATGATGAGCTTTGTCTGTCTCAAACTGGTTCACCGCACCCATTCCGTCTGCATCACAACACAACATCAACACGACCACACCACAACCACAGCTCAAAAACACAACCACAGATCAACAACACAACAACACAACAACAACAACACAACCACAGCACAACACAACCCAGTGCACCAGCAGCAGACACACAAGCAGGGCAGAGACCCCAGGAAGAAACGCCAGCAACTCCAGATGGATCTGAAACCGACCGCCTCTCTCTGAACCCTCGAGCACACACAGCCTGACAAGCCAAGTCACTGCCTCCGCCGAGTCAGGACCGCGGACACACACACACACACACGACCACTGGGAGCCATGACGGGCAGCCTGTTTGATACCTCCCCTCATCCCAGTCAGCAGAGCAGAGACAAGGCCAGCTTCTGTCAGACAACAAGCAGGGCAGCAGGGATGGAGAAGGCCAACTCACTCACACAGGATTCGACCACCGAGTGAGAGAGGGTGAGGACTGGAAGCCGGTAGAGAATTCTTCCTCTTTTTTTTGTGTGTGTGACTCTGTTCTGCTCTCTGTTGCCTGACCGATGCCTGCTATGAGGGCTTGTTAAAAGCGATTTTCCCACCCGGAAGAAGAATTTAGTTTGAAAGCTTTAGTTTTTGTTTACCTTCTTGCTAAGAAGCCTCACGTTTGTGTTGACGCTGCCCCTGACTGTGTCTGACTAAATTAGATGGGGCTCATGCCGGTATCGCTCGTTCGTTGCCAAAACACACACATACGCACACTTGGAAGCATGCACACACAGACACACACATACACACACTTGAAAGCCCGCACACACACACATGCTCACATGCGCAAATACACATGCGCTCACACACACATGCGCTCACTTACACATGAGCGCACACACTCACACACCCGTATGCATGAACGCACACACACACACACATGAATACACACACTTACGGCCACTCATGAACCCAAACACTCACTCGCACACACACGCTCACACACCCATCAGGATACAAAGAGAAGGACAGTTCCTTTTGACAGACTGCTTGTTAGCAACTTCGGCTCTGTATGTGTGTGTGCTTGTGTGTGTGTGTGTGCTGTGAAGGCAGATACACAGGTAGACGGACAGACAGACAGGCAGACAAGTAGACAGACATACAGACAGACAGACAGACAGGCAAGTAGACAGAAAGACAGGTAGACAGAAAGACAGTCAAACAGACAGACAGGCATAAAGACAGGTAGACAGACAGACATATAGACATGTAGACAGACAGGCAGACAGGCAGACAGACAGACAGACAGACAGGTAGACAGACAGGTAGACCGACATACAGACATACATACAGACAGACAAGTAGACAGAAAGACAAGTAGACAGGCAAACAGATATCCAGACAGACAGGCAGACAGACAGACAGACAGACAGACAGGCAGGTAGACAAGCAGACCTCTGGCTGAGAGTTTCTTGGTGTTAATGATCTTGGCAGCGTACTCCTGTGCTGACAGCACCTTCAAGCAGCGGCGCACCACTGAAAAGGCTCCCCTGGAAACAAGAACACAGTCAGGAACTTTCCTCGCAGACCTGGACCTGGACTCTAGTCTGTGTCATCCATTCTGTTTGCTGTTGTAAAAACCCCTTCACATCTGTTACACACACACACACCTCTCACACATACTCCTCACACACACCTCACATACAGATACATACACCACTCACACACAGGAACACACACCTCACACAAGCACACTCCTCACACACACATCTCTCTCTCACACATACACACAAGCACACACTCCTCACACATACCACACACCTCAGGCACACATTGCTCACACTCATAAACACAAACACACTCACACACCTTTATAGCGATAGTGGGTGAGAAGCCAGTATCAGATGTACTACTGTGTTTCCACCCCCAAATGGAATTATGTAACATCTTTGGCTGCTTGACGTGTGTGTGTGTTTGTGTGAGAGAGAGGTGTGTGATGTTGAGAGTGTGTGTGTGGGAGTAACAGTGTGGGCCGGGGTCAGGGACGTTCAGTAGACCCTCTCTCGCGCTACCTCTCACTCTCTCTCTCTTTCTCTCTGTCTCTGTCTCTCTCCCTTCTCTCTCTCTTCTCTCTCTCCCGCCTCTCCACCTCTTTACCTTTACCTCCACGTCTCTCTTTCTCTACCTCTCCCTCTCACTCCCTCTCCCTCTCCCTCTCGTTCTCTCTACCTCTCCTTTCTCCTCCTCCTCACCTCTCCTCTCCGCAGCCTGCAGATAGAGTACAGTCCTCTATCATGTCTCAGTATCACCGTAGTCTGTGTTTATACAGTATGTTATGCTGGGAGAGACACACACAACTTTACATTTACATTTTACATTTAGTCATTTAGCAGACGCTCTTATCCAGAGCGACTTACAGTAAGTACAGGGACATTCCCCCCGAGGCAAGTAGGGTGAAGTGCCCAAGGACACAACGTCATTTTGCACGGCCGGGAATCAAACTGGCAACCTTCAGATTACTAGCCCGCTTCTCTAACCGCTCAGCCACATGACTCCCTTCACTAGCTGGGGGGCTGAGGGGAGGGGGGGGGCAGTAGATAGCTCCACTGAAGAAGACAAAAGCGCAACATACACACACCCGCACACAAACACACACACCAGAGGAGGCAGCTATCCCCAGAGACACTGCTGTCAGTCTGGTTGAGGGGAAGGGGAAGGAGAAAGGAAAGGGGAGGGAGAGTGTGTACGTGTGTGTGCTTGTGTGTGCGTGTATGTGCTTGTGTGTGCTTGTGTGTGCATGTTTTTGTGTATGTATGTATGTGTGTGTGTGTGTGTGTGTGTGTGTGTGTGTGTGTGTGTGTGTGTGTGTGTGTGTGTGTGTCTTTGTCATAGTGACCAGGACCTTCTGTAACCTGGTCCATTGAAGTGGACCGAACCAAAAACAGAACTATATTGTAACATGTAATATCATTACTCTCTGTCTGTCTCTCCCTCTCTCCCTCTCTCCCTCTCTCCCTCTCTCCCTCTCTCCCTCTCTCCATCTCTCTATCTCCCTCTCTCTATCTTTATCTCCCTCCCTCTCTTTCGCCCTCTCTCTCCATCACACAAAGAGACAGAACCTTCTGATTTGTCCTTCTGATCTACAGGATCCGAAGGACATGTTTTATATGTGCATGAGTAAGTGTGTGTATATGTGTGTGTGAGTGTGTGTGTCCTGGAGGATCATTAACATCCGCAGGCTGAACGATCAACTGTCGTCAACTATCACCTGTTCCCACGGCAACATACAGCAACAAGCCTCATGCACTCAGTCACTGCCTCTCTCTCTCCAGTCCACCTCTTCTACTCTTATCACCCCCTGTTCCATTCCTTCACTCCTCCACACCTCCACATTCTCTCCTTTCATCTCTCTTACTTTTTTTTTACTTCAGCGCTCTCAGTGTTCGAGAACAAATCCATCAGTTCTATTCTCAACATTCTAGAACAGCAGCAGTTCCATTCTTAGTGTTCTTGAACAAAACCAGTAGTTACATTCTCAGTGTCTCGAAGAAAAGCAGCAGTTCTATTCTCAGTGTTCTAGAACATCAGCAGCAGTTCTATTCTCAGTTTTCTAGAACAAAACCAGAAGTTATATTCTCATTGTTCGAGAACAACAGCAGCAGTTCTATTCTCAGTGTTCTAGAACAAAACCAGTAATCATATTCTCAGTGTTTAAGAACAACAGCAGCAGTTCAAATCTCAGTGTTCTAGAACAACATCAGTTATTCTCTCAGTGTTCTGGAACAACTGCAGTTGTTCTATTCTCAGTGTTCTAGAACAAAACCAGTAGTTCTATTTTGATGGTTCTAGAGCAACAGCAGCAGTTCAATTCTCAGTGTTCCAGAACAGCAGCAGTTCTATTTTCAGTGTTCTGGAACCAATGCAGTAGTTCTATTCTCAGTGTTCTAGAACAAAACCAGTAGTTTTTTAATGGTTCTAGAGCAACAGCAGCAGTTCTATTCTCAGTGTTCTAGAACAGCTGCTCTAGTCTTACTAGAACCAGCACACAGACTTGCAGAGCAACATGAGCTCTATTCTACTTCAGGCTGTAAACCAGGCAGTCAACAGGGCAGTGAAACAGAGAGTAACTTACTTCCCCAGTTCCTCAAAGAGCTGGAACTCCTCAGTGAAGCGTGTGCAGGTGATGGTGGCCATGCTGGAGCTAGTGGACTGGTTCACTGACTGGCTGGCTGACTGGCTGGCTGGTTCACTGCCTGGTGTGGCGGTGGTGGAACAAGAACAGCACAAAGCTTTGGTGATGGTATCCCACTCTTCTTGTTATTGTCTCTCCTCTCTCCTCTCTCTCTCCTCTCTGTATCGGGAGTGAAGGAGGGTTCCTAGTCTGGATGACAGCTTTGGCCCCTCCTCCATCACACAGCCTCGTCCAATCGCACCTCTGCCTGCGAGCCTTCTGAATACACAGCTGCGTCGTCATGGCAACTGCGTCCGCCCTCCGCCTCCCTCCTGCTCTCTCCGAGCGCTCGTCACACACACATGCCACACACACACATTCAAGCACACACACACACTCATACACTCTCTCCGAGCGCCCGTAACACACACATGCCACACACACACACATTCAAGCACACACACACTCATACACACAGACATACAGTACAGGCTCATCCATGACACAGATATTAAATATATAACGTTTAGAGTCTGGCTTGTTTCCAGAGATTCATCAAGATTTCATTCTTGCTTTTTTCCTCCAAGCTCCTCTCCCCTCTTTTCCTCTTCCCTCTCTCCCCCTCCTTCCCCTCCTCCCTCCCTGCCTCTCTCCCCCTCCTTCCCCTCCTCCCTCCCTGCCTCTCTCCCCCCACATCTCTTCAAAGACATCCTCAAATTCCTCTTGTGTAGTTTACTTCTATACCCTCTGACTTCCTTTTGATTTCTCTCTCTCTCTCTCGCTCAAACACACACCCACAAATCCACACACACCCCCCCACACACATGCATGTACACACACATCCACATTTGCACGCACACACACTCGCCGGTGCGCACACACATGCCCACACGCATGCCCAAACAAACTGAATGCTTGAGCTTTTTCTGTATGTTAAGTTCACGCTTAGATGCACAGAATAGGTTCCGAACGCAGACGAAGGACTCTGGAGAATGAGGGAGGGGTAAGGTGGAGTGGGAGGAGGGGAGGAGGAGGAGGAGGGGAGGAGGAGGGGGAGAGGGTGGGTGGGTGGGTGGGAGATATGAAACCTAGAATTAGAGGGAGAGACTGGAGTGGATGGCACGAGGGAGGGATGAAGTGAAAGAGCAAAAGAGGACAGCAAAGTGAAGATTGGAAAGGATGAAGAGAGTGAGGAATGGATTCTCCACTACTCCCCTCTCATCTCCAACAAGAAGAGTCTGTGAGGCAAATACATTTTACATTCAGAGAAAGAGAGGAGAGAGAGATGGACTGGACAGGAGAGAGAGAGGGATGACAGGAGAGAGAGGGAGAGATGGATGGTAGAGGAGAGAGGGATGCGAGAGAGAGAGAAAGAGAGAGAGAGAGAGAGAGAGAGAGAGAGAGAGAGAGAGAGAGAGAGAGAGAGAGAGAGAGAGAGGGATGAGAAGAGTGGAGAGAGAGGTGACAGGAGAAAAGAGAGAGGGGGGAGGAGGGAGGAAAGAGAAAGAGAGAGAGGGGCGAGAAGAGAGGAGAGACACAAGAGAAGATTAACAGGAGAAAGGGGAGAGAGAAAGAGAAAGGAAGAGAGCGAGAGACGGTTTGACCAATGATGGGTGAGCGATTCCTGTGGATTCTTACTTGCAATGAGTCACATGAGGACACAAAGGGGGTCATGTGACCTAAGGGAATCCAATCGAAGCTCCTGGTGGCTTATTCAAAGTTGTTCAGCGATGCAGGAAGATCAGTCTTCTAACCCTCCTGGTCAGAGGAGAGGCACTGCCTCCTGGTGGCACAACTCGGAAATGCAGCGTCATGTTAATGTGGAGAGGCAATGATGAGCATCGCTATTGCATCTTCCACTGGAACTGGACACACACTCACAATGCACACACACACACACACACACAACGTACACACACACACACCACATACACTAAACACTCACACACAAACAAAAACACACACACAACCCAAACGCCCCCCCCCACACACACACACACACACCAAGCACACAAACACATGACTCTAGTGTGTGTGAGTGTGTATGCATGTGCAAGTGTGTTTACAAGTATGTATGCATGTTTTTGTGTGTGACTGTATGTACATGTATGTGTGTGTATGTGTATCTCAACTGCGGTAACGTTTGTTCTTACTGTCTCTCCTGGGAATATTCCAAAATCTCCATGGCAACACATAGGTATGCGTCATCATCGTAGCTGTCTGTCTGCCTGTCTGTCTGCCTGTCTGACTGCCTACATGTCTATTGGACCAAAAGATGCAGGAAAGAGAGGGAGACGGAGACCTAGAGAGAGACAGAGAGACAGACTGAGGGAGAGACTGAACCAGTGAGCTGACATGAGGAGAGTCACCATCTTGTCTATTTCCACCTCGACTGGAGATGATACAACTTTATTTACGACAGAGAACTTACTGTGTTTCTCTCTTTCTGGATGTTTCTGCCTCTACCTCTCTCTCTCTTACTCTGCCTTACACACACACACCCACACAGCTGCCCTCTGCCCCTCCTCACACACACACACACAGAGGGGTCTTCCTTCTCTTTGATTAAGGCACAGATGACGTCAAGGATGATGTAACAGATGATGTCACTGTGATATGGGTCCTCACAACCTGGGTAAACACAAACACACACACAGGTACACACACACACACAGACATTGAATGTATTTTGAACCAAGTGCCGTATGAGCATGCTCAGAGCTGTCTCTCGCCTGTGAGGAACAACATCATTGTTCAAGAACATTTTGTCCGGTTCCGCAGCTGGACGAGAGTTGCACTGGTATGCAATGGACCTACACACACACACACACACACACACACACACCCACAGACAAATTCTCACAACAACCTGAACTCCTGTCACCTTCATATTTGTCTGTAATGTGTCCAGGTCGTATTTTTCCAGGTTGTGTTAGTTTGGATGACGACAGTTAAACTCTCCGGAAATTCCCTCTAAAAGTGTTTTCATCCAGGAAGGAAATTCCACAGGAGCTCAGGTTGTTGTCTGTGTATTTGTATGCACGTGTGAGTGTGTGTGCGTGTGTACGTGTGAGCCAAACTGGATGCAGTCCCTGAACACGGAGCAGCTGTAGCTATGCTGAAAAAGACTAGAGAACACCTATGATGTTATTGTTGCGCTGTACTACGTTCTACTCTAGTTGAGATGTTGCACTGTTTTATGTTATACTTAGTGTACCTGTCATACTGCAGTAGAGATTCAGTTATTATTCACTGGGCCTGGTAGATGAGCTTGGGTTATTGTTGCACTGGGCGTGGTAAACACAGACCATTCCTTGATGCAGACCACTGAAACACTGTTCGAACTACTCATGTCTGATGCCTGATTTTCTGCTGTACTTTTTACACACACTATTTGTATGCCGCTGTGGATAAAAGTGTCTGCTAGATGAAGAAAATGTCAAACATAGATAAACACTGACCTGACTGTTATCCTTCAGGGTTTCCTCACAGAACGAAAGAGAGTAGCTGGCAGGGAGAAAGAAGAGAGAGACCGAGAGGGAGAGAGGGAGAGAGGGAGAAAAAAGGAGAGAAAATGATTTTGGAGAGCAGACAGAAAGATATAAAGAGAGAAAGAGAGGGGGTGGGGGATGTTGGATATAAGTGAGAGGGAAAGGGAGGAATGCTGGAGAGAAGAGAAAGACTATGGAGGTTTTATCATTTTATTTGGCTGCATTGAGGATCAGTTCTCTTTACACAACTCTCATATTTACAGTGTGTGTGTGTCTGCGTGTCCGTATCTCAAACAGTAATCTCTAGCTCCATCCCTCCATCTCTCAATCCCCCCCTCCCTCTCGCCCTTCATCTGTCTATCCTGTTAGACATCATGCGTGTGTTGAGCTTGTTAAAAAAGGACTTCAGTTTACAAAGTTTACACTTCTTCCTCTTTGTCTTATTCCTGCCTTTCTTGGAGACCTTCCCCCCCCCCTCTTCCTCCTCCTCTCCCACCCAGGGAACCCAGGCCCCTCCGTGGAGGTCAGGGTTCGCGCGGGGGTCGTCGTCGGGGAAGCGAACGGGCACCGCCGTGCGGTTGTAGAACGCCAGACGAGACAGGAGCTGTCGGACCACATCCGGCCTCTGATTTGCCAGGTCGTGGCGTTCGTAGGGGTCCGCCGTGATGTTGAAGAGCCAGACGCTCTTGTCGATTCCCTCGATGTTCCTCTCCAGGTTCCACCAGGTTCCTGAGAGTGTGGCTAGAACCTGGGGTGGAACCCAGTCTCCATGTCCAGGGTCTCCTGTCAGCAGCTTCCAGTCTCCCACCCTGATGGCTGCCTGCACCGAGGTGTCGAACACAGCCAGGCCTTCCTGGACCGGCCCCCCAGGACCAGGGCTGGGGACCTGGGTCCGGGAGCCGCGCCTGGGCCCTTGTCTGGAGCTGGAGCCCTTTTCCATGTAGGCCTTAGTGGGACCAGGAACTTTCCTGGAATCCTTCCCTGAAAATGCCTTGTCTTGCTTGTGGACTTTTCTGGAGGCCCGGCTTGAGCCTTTCCTGGAAGTACCCCAAGAGGTGGATGGGGTTGTACTGGGGGCTTTCTTCCCAGAGGCCTTACGGAGGCCTGCTGCTCTCCTGGAACTCTTCTTGGAGGCCTTGGCGAGACCGGGGCTTTTCCTGGAGGTGTTCCCCGCCGGCCTGCGCCCCGTTCCCTGCCCGGCCCGCCTGTGCAGGGGATTGATGTTATGGAGGATCTCCAGGCGTGGGGACTCCTTCCCCTCGCTGATGGTGGGCCACACGTCGTAGCCATCCAGCCCCTCCGCCTCAGTCACATTTCCCCCAGCCAGGCCCACGAGGGTGGGGTACCAGTCGGAGATGTGGAGCAGGGCTCTGGAGGTCCTACGCCTGTGTCTGAGGAGGGGGCTGTGGACGAAACCCACCGCCCTCACCCCCCCCTCCCAATAGGTTCCCTTCCGCCCACGTAGGGGCCAGTTGCTGCCCCCCGTGAAGGGTTGAGCCCCGTTATCCGTGGAGAAGATGAGCACACTGTTCCGGTAAAACCCGTACTTCCTGAGGGCGTAGGTGACCTTGCGCACCGACTCGTCCACCGTGGTTACCATGGCGGCGTACTTGCGTCTTGCTATGTTGCCCATGCGGCGGTAGGGGTAGATGTAGGATTTGGGGGGGTGCAGGGGCGTGTGTACTGCCTGCAGCGACAGGAACAGGAAAAGGGGCTGGAGCGAGGCATTGTGGGAGGATAGGATGGCGCGGGCCCGCTGGGTGAACAGGTGGGTGGAGTAGCGGCCGGCGTAACCGCGGGAAACGTGCTCGTCCTCGTGAAGGTCGTAACCGCAGAGACCGGGGCCGTCACATGACCCGTAGGAGTAGTAGTCCACACTTCCTGTCAGCGAGCCGAAGAAGCTCTGGAACCCTTTCTGGGTAGGAAGACAGGAACGCCTGAGGAGAGGGGGGGAGAGAGGCGGGGAGGGGAGGAGGGGGGAAAAGGGGGAAAGGGGAGAAGAGGAGGGGTGAGGAGAGAGGGGGAAAGGGGAGGTGAGGTGAGTAGATGAGAGAAAAGGAGAGGCGAGCCGGGTAGAGGGGAGGAGGAGAGAGGACGAGAGAAGAGACTGGAAGTCATGACCCATTCCTCCGGTGCATACAGTAGTACCCCCCTACCCAGTCCAACCTTTACCCTCCAGTCCGACCTGCACCCCCTAGTCCTACCTGTAGAAGCCCAGGTGCCACTTCCCCACCATGTGGGTGGCGTAGCCGCGGTCCAGCAGGCGCTGGGGGAGGGTGAGCAGCTCCCTGGGCAGACAGCTGGGCTGGCGGGGACGGATGATGGAGTGCTGCAAGCCTGTGTGGATCTGGTACCTTGGAGACACACAACGCTTAGTGAATGTGTGTGTGTGTGTGTGTGTGTGTGGGGGGGGGGGGTGTCGGATACACCAGTCTGTGCTGGATGCTAATCTGGCATGTAGACAGCTACACCACTGGAACAAGAGGCTAGGGATCTCTGTACACACAAACACACTTTAATCTCTTTTGTGTACACACACACACACACGTACACACACGTACACACACGCACCCGGCCTCCAGAGAGTATCGTAGAGATGTTACATGGCGTGGTGAGTTCCTGTCTCCTGAGAACAAGCTCCATTCGTGTGTGTGTGGGGGTGTTTGTGTGTGTGTGTGTGTGTGTGTGTGTGTGTGCATGCCATACTTGTTCCACAAGGTGAACATCTACATTCCTGGATGGATGCTGTACAGAGTAAACACTAACTGGCTCTGCTGCCACCCTCCTCTCCTTCCTCTCCTGTCCTCCCCCTTCTCCCTCTCCTTTCCTCTCCTCTCCCCATCTCCACTCCTCTCCTTTTCTTTACTCTCATCCTCTCCTCCTCCCTCTCTATTAATCTTGACTCAGCTTACTGAGTGTATGAAACAGCAACAGCAGCCAAAACTACTGCACTGTGCATTTAAAGTGCAGCCCTCCCCCTATCCCTCCCCTCGCCCCCTCCCTCCTTTATCCCCCCCCCTTTTTTTTCTCCCCTTTTCCCTATCTCCCTCTCCCCCAATCTTGCCCTATCCCTCTCTCTCTTCTTCTCCCTCCTTCCTTCCCTTTCTCTCACTCTTTCTTTCTCTCTCCCCATCTCCCTCTCTCTCCCCCTCCCCCTCATCTTCTTCAAAACAGATGTTTCTGTTCACAAAGCATGACTGAGATGGAATATGGTAACACACACACACAAGTACAAACACACCAGCACACACACACGCACACACACAGTCTCACACACTCTCACACACAGACACACACTCACAAGAGCAAAGTTTCAAGATGTACTGGAATTCATGTACTGTATGTGGAGCGTCACGCGTCCAATACCCTAGGACTCCACCGTACCTGCCGGTAAGGAGCTGGCTCCGGGAGGGCGTGCAGATCGGTTGCACGTAATAGTTCTCCAGCTTCACCCCCTCCGCGGCTAGCCGGTCCAACGTCGGCGTATGGATGTCCGGGTTGTGGTACCCAACGTCATTGTAGCCTTGATCGTCCGTAAGGATGAAGATGATGTGTGGAGGCCGCCTCGGTTCAAAGGCGTCGTCGTCGTCTTGTGTGTTCTCGTCCCGGTCCAGCAAATTGGGTTGGAACGGGTCTAACGACGGGTAACCGATGCTGAGAAGGCTGAAGAGGCACAGGGTGCTCGCGGCTTGCATTCTCACAACCTGGAACGGTTCTGCGGGGGAATTTAACCCCGTCTGTTCGACCCTACACACAGGCTCATTCTTCTCTTCACATTCTCGTGTGTACGCATCACAAACAGACTTTCCTCTAATAGTCTTGCTAAGCTACACACGAAGGATATGAGCGTCGCATGTACGTAGCCACATCTCGCTCTTTATCAGAGTGCAGTTCAACTTCCCAGAAAGTTGCAACATTTTAGGACGTGGCATACCATCTCCGTGCGCCACGCGCGCGCAAATTGCTCTTCCCAAATGTAAATCACACTGTTTATATTACGCAAGACATGTACGCATTTGTCTCAACGTTTGTCCAAAACGATTGATTTCGTCTTCCTACTCGTTAAGTCCTAACCCCGCCCGGGTCTCTCGTGGACTCATCCCAACACCGTGTAACCGGAGAGCACCCTTTCGGTGCCGCGAGGCAAGGTGCATCTTGGCCTGAGAGAATGCAAGGCTCGAGATTACCTCCATGATTGTTCATTTAGGGGTTAACTTTGTTACTTTATTACAGTATTATGACTAAAGTCATCTTACATTTACATTTATTCATTTAGCAGACGCTTTTATCCAAAGCGACTTCCAAGAGAGAGCTTTACAAAGTGCATAGGTCACTGATCATAACAACAAGATAGCCAAAAAACATCGCGAGTAGCCAAAACATGAAGCACACATTGTGAACAACCAAAGTAAGTGCCAAAGGGAAGAACCATAAGAGCATGTAGTTAAACAAGTTACAATTAAACAACATGAACCGCTATAAGTGCAAGTGTACCTGTGGAAAAAAGCAAGCAACAGTAATAAAAACAATATATCACAGCGAGAACAAAAATTTAAATCAGTTACCACTAACCACAAGAGCAACAAGTCTCTAAGCAAGAGTCATTGTGATCCTTGAGGAAAGAATCACAATGACTCTTGCTTAGAGATCTCGTTGATATTAGGATCGATTGTTAGTCGGTAACATTCGGTTTAGGGCAGAAGTAGATCTGATGTGTGATTTTATTCAGTATGGACGCCTGAACACCCACTGAGAGAAGAATGGAGAAGAGAGAGATGAACAGAGGGAAGGAAGAGAAAGAGGCCATGGAGAGATGGATGAGAGGTAAGAATAGAGAGAAGGACCGAGAGAGAAAGAGGCAGGTATGGAGAGATATCTGGGGGGGGGGGGGGGGGGGGATAGAGAGAAGATATGGAGAGCCATAGACAGACAGGAGGAGGAGGGATGCCAGATGTGACTCATTAGTTGTAGCTAGGTGGATGAGACATCAACTTCCTGTCTGCTTCAGAAAATACACTTCTACTGAGACGGGCTCGTTCACATGCAACATTGAACCCTGTCAGACACACATACACACACACTCACAAACACGCACACACATACTCTCTATCTCTCACACACACATAGGCTCATACACGAACACACACACATAAACTCTCACACACACACACTCACAAACACATACATACTCTATCTCTCAAACACATACTCATACACAAACACACACACACATAGACTCTCTCACACACACATACACAAACATACTTTCCCTCTCTCTTGTGTTTGTAAAATAATTGTTTGGAGCTGTTGGTCTGCCTACCCGGTTTCTTGTCTCCCTGCCTCTCTGCCTCCCTGCCTATCTATCTCTCTCTCTCTGTCTGTCTGTCTGTCTGTCGGTCTCTATATCTATGTATCTATCTATCTGCCTGCCTGCCTGCCTGCCTGCCTGCCTGCCTGCCTGCCTGCATCCCTCCCTCCCTCCCTCCCCCTCTCCCTGTCTGCCTGGTCCTTCAGGCTTTGTGCTGTGCAGAATGCAGAGGGCATCGTGACTCCCTCACAGGGGAGGCTGAATAGAACACTTATTATATATCAGATTTGTGTGTGTGTGTGTGTGTGTGTGAAGGAATGTGTGGCTGTCTCAAAGCAGCTTGTTGGCTTTTCTACCGGAATTACATAATGTCCTGCAGCCTACACTGTCCTGGCCTGCTGAAAGATACAGTCTCCTGGCCTGCTGAAAGATACAGTCTCCTGGCCTGCTGAAAGATACAGTCTCCTGGCCTCCCTCTCTCCTCTCCTCTCTTTTCCTCTCTCTCCTCTCATCAAATCAAAATTTGAATTAGAATCAAATGATCAAATGACAAATCAATGATTTGTATAGCCCTTTTTAAGAGCAATGTCACAGAGGGCTTCACATACGCCCATAGAACTGCCCCTCAACCAACCTAAACCCTCAAGGAAGTCAAGGAAAAACTCCCATAAAAACTCACTAGACCTTGGGAGGACCAATTCAGCGAGGGATCCCCTCCTCCAGGGGTAGTGAAAGAGAGGAGCCCCCTCATACCCCTCTCTCTTTCTCCTCTCATCCCTCTCCCTCTCTGTCCATACATACATATGCATATGTGTACGTAGATGGCAATGTATACATGTATTTGTAAAATGGGTATATATAAGTAAAAATATGATTATACCTTACATCATCAGTGTCCTTTATGAGCTTTGCAATCCCCCCCCCCCTCCTCCCCAGACACACACACACGCACAGCCTGCTCCAGTGTAGTAGAGGTGGTTGGGTGAGGCCATGACCCCAGGGGCGACCCCCCAGGTCAGTTGGCATGGCCGTGGCTGGAGCTGCATGTGTGTGAGAGCTATGTGGGGAATGTAGCTGGCGCCATGTTGGTTGGAAACACCGTAGATCACATTACACAGCTGCACAGAACCAGGACACAGCACCTGTCTGCCTGTCTTTGTGCCTGTCTGTCTGTCTGTCTGTCTGTCTGTCTGTCTCTCTCTCTCTCTCTCTCTCTCTCTCTCTCTCTCTCTCTCTCTCTCTCTCTCTCTCTCTCTCTCTCTCTCTCTCTCTCTCTCTCTCTCTCTCTCTCTCTCTCTCTCTCTCTCTCTCTCTCTCTCTCTCTCTCTCTCTCTCTCTCTCTGTCTGTATGCTTGCTCATCTGTCAGTCTGTCTACCGGACTGCCTGCCTGTCTGCCTGTCTGGCCCTTCCCCCCTCATTTCAAACAACAGTGGCAGGGTTGCTTCAGCCCAACCTACACGGTGGTGCATAGCGCCCTCCTTTGGCCGTTCCAGGAAATCAAGATGCGAGAACAATAACGTGTTTGGCATAAAATGTTCATTCGACATAGTGACGTATTGACGTGCATAAGCCACTCACTACGTACAGAAACTATATCATGTGCAACGATGTTTTATATTAAGTACAGTGTTTGAACATGAAAGCCATTTTTTCTGTTTAATTCAGCTGAGTCATGAAACTACTTGTCCCAGCATGCAAAGAGAGAGAGAGAGAGAGGGAGAAAGAGAGAGAGAGAAAGAAAGAAAGAAAGAAAGAAAGAAGGGGGCGTTGTCTATTCATTCATGCAGACGTCTATGCGAGGATGAAGTAATACCTTGTTTATCCGTTTAGTAAACTCATTACATTACAAGTATTTGGTAGTGAAATCGTTCTATTCTAAGACGATGACTTCAGTGGAATCGGATGCGTCCGATAGTGCCTTGCTTTACCTAATTTATCAGCATTTAAAGGAGAACGGTTATCAGAAAGCTGCAAAAGGACTGAAGAAGCATGTTGCTCAGGTAAATAGTTGGATTAAACTATCTCTTCAGCGTTTGTAAAGATTTTCCCGTGGAACGCAGAAACATACTTAAATATAGCTCAAAATAATAGGCTGCAAAGTGCGTTGCAATCCCCTATATGCTAAGTCGACAACTGTCATGTTATGCAATCTCGGACGTCAAATCGTGTTATACCTTTAATTAATTGCAGGTGAGATGTAAATTAAACGCAGAAGAGAAAGGTCGGTTTGTCGGTTGGGTCCTGTGTGAACGGGACGCGTGTTGGGCCAGTGTCCTGGCTGCTAGCATGTAAAGAACATTATGTAACAGAGGGACACATGGCTGCATGTCTCCGACCCTCTTAGGCCCCTTGCTTTTGAGTTGTTTTTCAGGCGAAAACATGGACACACAAACTGTATTATGTAGTATATGTAAGTATATGTAAACCCACATGCAAGTATGTTGCTCTGGATCAAAGCGTCTGCTAAATGAATGCAATGTAATATTTTAACTAGATTTGTCAGTATGGCAGTCGTTGAGATGTTTTTGCCCCCCTACAGTCGGAGAGCCCAGAAGAGTTCCTCTCTCTACACGATATCTACTCAGCCTGGACCAAGTATGAGCTTAAACCTGTACATTAAACAACTTCAATACCAGTCATATTCAGAACAACAATGCAAATAAAAGATGGATTCAATTAAATAAATTACTTTTAAAGTTACTTTCTTGTGTTATGACCATGTTGCAATAAGGCTATTGTTCATACTGTGTGTGTATGTGTTTGCACATGTGTGCGTGCCTGTGTGTGTGTGTCCTCCAGGATCTCAGCACTAGGCCAGGTAGCTAAGCAAGAGGCCGAGGTGGACTCCACCACGCTGAAGAAGGGCATCAAGGCCGACCCCTCCCCCACCACAGAAGAAGACAACCTGTGTCTGCAGCAGACCAAAGAAGAAGAGTTAGATGCCAAACCAGTTACAGGTAACCCTGGCTCTGAATACCGTATTCAGTTTAAGGCATTCATCTTTGTTTATAAGGGTCTGCATGACTTGGCTCCTCTCTATATTTCGGATATTTTTTCATTCCATCGAAATACATCACGAGACCTCCGATCAACCAGTAGTCTTCGGTTAACTGTTCCAAGGACAAGTCTCAAACAGATGGGAGATTGAGCCTTCTCCACAGCTTTGGAATAATTTTCCCACTGAACATGAAAACTGCATCAACATATGATGTTCAAATGTTTGTGCACTGTCTGTGATTGTGTTTTGTGTCCTGTTGTGTGTGTTCTAATTATTCACAATTGTACAGCACTTTGGCTAACAGCTGTTACTTTTAAATGTGCTTTATAAATACAAATGGATTGATTGACTGATTGTATGGGTTGGGGGGGGTGGTTTCTGTATGGGTTGTGGTCTAGGTTGTAATCTGATGCTGGTGTCCCCCAGATCTCCTGCCCCCCCCTGCTGAGCAGCCCGGCGCCACTGACACCCCCCTGAAGACAGCACCCCCAGAGGAGGAAGAGGAGGATGAGGAGGAAGAAGAAGAAGAAGAGGAGGTGAAGGAGGAGGGGGAGGTAAAGGCGGAGGAAGATGAGGAGGAAGAGGCAGACGGAGATTGGGAGAGAGGTTGCTAGTTGGTTAGAAGTGAGGATGACGGTGCGGTAGAGACAGACGTGATTAGAAGGTTCCCGTCAGTCCTACTTGTTGACCTCTCTCTGTCCCGCCACCTGTCCGTCACAGAAAGCAGCCACTCAGGACACAGAAGCAGACAAGACAGAGACTGGCCCCGCCCTCGCCACTACCCCTGACAAACCAGCACATAATTCCGATGGAGACAGCGAATCAGAGAGCGAGGAGGAGCTTCCGCTAACCCAGGTAAAGAGGACAGCCCAGAAAGTGTTGTGCTAGATCCGGGATTGGTCGAGTGGGGGGGGAGCTAAACCAAACCATGTCTTATTTTTAGAGCTCTATAAAACTTATCTCTTTCAAAAAAAAATTCTCTCTCTCTTTCACACTCTTTCCCTTTCTCTCTCTCTCTCTCGCTGTTTCTAACAGGCGTCAGCTGTGACCCCAGCTGTCCCCAGCCCAGCATCCACTGCCCCAGCCTCTAAACCTGCCCCGAATTCAGACAGTGAGAGTGAGTCAGAGAGTGAAGAAGACATTCCTCCACCACAGGTGAAGACACGCACAGATACACAAACACACATACTCACACGCACACACACTAACCCTCCATCATAGGTTAACTGGTTTAAACTGGTCTGCTGGTGGGGTTGAAAAAGCGGACTGAAACGTATCTTCACATCTCTGTGTGTGTATGTGCGCGCCTGAGAGTGTGTTTGAGTGCATGTGTGTGTGAGTAGGCCTACAGCCACGGAGTGACATATCTGAGGCCCAGTCACTGTGCTAATGTGTGTCTAGACCTCAGCATTGCTGGGTCTCTCTGGTTTCCTGGCTGCTCCGGCCCGTGTGTGTGTTCTGGACCGGCGGTTCTGTCAGGCTTTGTTCTGACCCACTGGGCCGTGAGGGTTCCAGGGTTGTTTGGACAAAGTCGACATGACCTGGGTCCCCGCTGGCTTAGGCGTTCATACTCTGGGGTGGGTCTGGCCCCAGGGTCCATATATGAAGGACGAGAAACGTTGATTACCCATGAGCCTTTGCAGATTATGGATACTGACATGGGACCTGCTTTACATTTACATTTACCGTATTTTCCGCAGTATAGGGCGCACTGTATTATAAGGCACACTGTCAATGAATGGTCTTTTTTCGATCTTTTTTCATATATAAAGCGCACCGGACTATAAAGCGCATTAAGCGAAACAAAACAGTCAGTCAAACTTTATTAAACGTGTTCACAATAACTCTCAACATTGTTCAAACGTTAATGAGCGTATTCACAATAACTCTTTTTTAGAAAATTAAAGGCTTTTAAGTGCGCCTTGTAGTCCCAAAAATACGGTAGCTCTTATCCAGAGCGACTTACAGTAAGTACAGGGACATTCTCCCTGGGGCAAGTAGGGTGAAGTGCCTTGCCCAAGGACACAATGTCATTTTGCATGGTCGGGAATCAAACCGACAACCTTCTGATTAATAGCCCGATTCCCTAACCACTCAGCCATCTGACCCCTGCTTTGACTACCTGATAGCCTGGTAGCCAGGTGGAAGGCAAGATTAGCTAACTTTGGCCTCTAAGTGGATTTAGGTGTTGGTTGTTGTTCAACCTCGCTCTGGCCTGACCACAGTCCCAGAGACACGCAAGGCCTCAGGGCTCCTAGTCCCAGATTAGGCCTAGTCCCAGATTAGACCTAGTCCCAGATTAGGCCTAGTCCCAGATTAGACCTAGTCCCAGATTAGACCTAGTCCTATATTAGGGTGACACTAACAGTAACTCTGAATAGGTATTAAGTGTTTTTCCACCCCCTCAGAAAACACCAGCCAAAGCGCCCCCACCTGCCTCAGCTCCCACCCAGAAGGAGAGCAGCTCAGACTCCTCTGAGGACGAGGCCCCCCCCAAGAAGACCCCGGCCACCCCCATCCTGGCCAAGGCTCAGCTCAAGGCCCCTGCTTCAGCCAAGAAGGCCTCCAGCTCCAGTGACGAGAGTGAGGAGGACGAACCAGTCAAGGTTAGGAAGAAGAACATAGGAACAGGAAGAAGAACATAGACAGGGAATATGAAGATTAATTTAGGCAGGAAGGTGAAGGTTGACTGGAAGTAGGAAGTTGTATTTAGACAGGAAGCAGGAAGGTGATGGTAGACAGGAAGTAAGAAGATGAATGTAGACAGGAAGAATGGAGACACTATGTAATCCAAACTTCTGCATTCTTTGTCTCAACCTTGATATATTCAACCATTGGTGTGTGTTCACCTCTCTGTCCTACCTCTTTACCAGAACCCAGAGTCAACCTCAGAACCCCCCAAGGTCGCCACAGAAACCGCTGCCTCTGAGACACCTGTCAGCGACACCCAGGCCCCTCCCCCTGCAGGCCAGGAGGAAGACGCAGAGGAAGAGGACAGTCCAGAAGAGGTGCAGTATGGGAGATGGAGTTTAAAGACTGTGACATTGTGTGCATTGCTCTACTATTGGGTATTCATTCTGATATGTTCCCATCCGTCCAATCACAGACGGAAGAAGCTGCTCTGGCCCCACCCACACCAGAGGAACCCAAGGATGATGATGCTGAAGCCCCTCCCCCAGAGGGTAGGTGATTCTGTAGTTCACGTCCCACACTGCAGTGTCCCTTTCTCTAAATTATACTAACTTTCTATGCTTCTCCTCTGCTTACTTCTCTCCATCCTTCTCTTCTTCCTTCTCTCTCTTTCTCGCCATCCTCGTCCTTCTCTCCTTCTCTTCTCTCTATCCTCCTTCTCTCTTCTCCAGCTCCTGTACAGGAAGAGGAGGAGTCTCAGGTAAGATCCTCCACCAATTAGAGTCCAGGGTTGTATACTATCTAGTACAGGTTTTGTAGTACAGTTCTTGGTCAGATTTCTATATTATCTAGTACAGAGTTATACACGATTACAGGTATTCTAGTACAGGGTAATACACTATCAAGTACACATATTTCAGTACTGAGTTATGTACCCTCTAGTACAGGTGTTCTGACACAGAGTTATACAGTATACTATCTAGTACAGATATTATAGTACAGTTATGTATTATGTAGTACATATATTCTAGTACAGAGTGATATGTTATACTATGCTGTCGCCTGGTTGCAGAGTGGAGAGACTGTATTAGCTGGCAACCTAAAGGCCGAGGATCAGATAGTGACATCGACCACTCCAGAGGACAAGAACGACACACCTGCCGCCCCCACAGGTAACACCATGCTAGCTCCGCCTCCCCCCCCAATACTCATTGGATGGGGAGGTTGAAGGAGAGAAGCCTCGTATATTTTCCACCAATCAGCTGGGAGAAGGAGGAGAGGAGACGGGACATGGGAAATGGAGGAAGGATCTGTAGACTCAGTGTGTGTGTTATTGTGTGCGTGTGTGTGTGTGTGTGTGTGTGTGTGTGTGTGTGTGTGTAGCTGCTGCTGCTGCTGTCTCAGAAGTAGAGGAGGAGGTAGCCCCGCCCTCTGACCCCGACATGCCCCCAGCCACGCCCGGCGCGGGGGGGAAGAAGAAGAGGAGCAGAGATGATGCTGACACCCCGGGCAAGAAGGGCAAGAAGAAGAGAAAGAAGAAGGTGGAGGTGGAGGAGGAGGTGGAGGAGGAACAATCAGCTCCTCTAGAGGGCAGTGAAGAGACAGAGGTCCAGCTGGACACCAAGGAGCCAGCAGATGAACCAGAAGGTATGGACTGTGTGGTGTGTTTGAGAGAGAGAGGGAGAGAAAGGTAAAGATAACTTTTTTTGTGGGTGAGAGTACAGGCAACACTCTTATTACTCTCTCACCATTTTGTCTGACTGACTTCTTTCTCTGACTGACTTTTCTTTGACTGGCTGTTTTTTTGTCTGACTGCCTGTATTTCCTCTGACTGTTTCCTCTGGTGTGACTGGTTTCCCAGATGGCGAAGGCGAGACTGAGGAGGCTGCCCCTGCTGGCCGGACCATCCTGCTGCTCTCCTCCAACGCTATAAAGAGGAGGAGGAGGAACAAAAAGAACAAGAAGACAAAGAAGGGAGAGGAGGAGGTGCAGGAGGAGGCTGCAGAAGAAAAGGAGGAAGAGGAGAGCGTTCAGACGAAGGTCACCCCAAAACAGAGCAAGAAAGCCAAGAAGAGGCAGAGGGAGTCTGTTGCCATTGAGGAGCCCCCCGCAAAGGAACCCCCACCCCCCCAGACCCCGGAGGACCAGGAAGAGACCCCCAAGAAGAAGAAAAAGAAGAACGCAGAGAAAGAGAAGAAGAACACTGTGAAACAAACCCCGGCCCCTGTCCTAGAGAAGAAAAACAAGAAGAAGAAGAACAAGAAGAAGCTTCTTGTGGAGCCGGTGGAAGAGGAAACGCCAGAGGAGGTCATCTCTACTCCAGCTCTTCAAGAGAAGAAGAAGAAAAAGAAGAAGAAGACGGCGGTGGCGGCTAAAGCTGAAAAAGAAAATAAGCAGGAAGTGACCTCACCTGTCCAAGAACAGAGCATCACACCAGAGAAAGCCAAGAAGAAGAGTGAGTCATCCAGAATACATTTGTTTATGTGGTTAGGTTTGGTGTGTCTGTGGTTAGGGTTGGTGTGTCTGTGGTTACGTTTGGTGTGTCTGCGGTTAGGGTTGGTGTGTCTGCGGTTAGGGTGGGTGTGTCTATGGTTGGGGTTGGTGTATATTCAGGGTTCAGTTAGTTTGGTGTCTTTAAACTAAACTATAGCACATCTCTTTGAGCAAGCCTAACGTGTTGGGATCTTTTTAACAGAGAAGAACAAACAGAAGCAGGAGAAGGCGGCTCCTGTTGCTCCTCCAGCGCCCCCTGCTGGGAAGGTAAGCTCTGCCCCCCCCCATCCTTAACCCTCGTGCTGCCTTCGGGTCACATGACCCAAAGGTTCATAACGAACCATCGTTGTGTTTACCCAATTTTACCCAATACAAAAAAAAATATTTTAACCATTCCAATGTGGGGGGTCTGAGACAGCCCGACAGTTAAAAGAAAATGCTTCACTTTGTTTTTGTATGAGGTAAATTTGTCGCAATACGACGGTGGGTCACAATGACTGATGGGTCAGAATGACCCGAAGATAACACAAGGGTTAAGGCTTTTTATAAAACATTTTAGTTACTTTTTCATCAGCAACAAAGCTGAATAAATCAGACTTCAACTCTTTCGACCAAGAGCAACGATCGTTTCCGAGGGTTAGCGTAGTTGAACACTGTTGTCAGTGATGGTGTCGAGCTGTTTAAGGCTTTTTTCCCTGTCGGACGTACTGAGGAGTTTGTGAGAGACTAGCAGGTCAACCTAACATGCTGCTTCCTGTTTCAGAAGAAGACCAAGAAGGCCATCGTGTGGTGAAACTGTGGTGAGTTTGCTGTTGCTCTGAACACAGTTCTGTGCAGAGCAATGTCATAATGATAATGTATTCACTTAAGAGACACTTTTGTTCAAAGCAACATACAGGGGGGATTTGAACCTGGGATGCCTTTATATCAGAATCAGAATTTGGTTTCATTCGCCATGTATGCAGGCGAATGCTCTACCATTGAGCTGTACCCAGGTTATGTAACAGACTACGTATCTGCATCTTGCTCCTATAGGTTACAATAATAACATATTCATCTCTACAACTGAGCAGTGCAGCATAGCAAGAGAAAATATTACTCATTAAACAAAACACTTCTGTAACTTGCATCCGAAAAGGTGCACCAGTTATATTAGTATGTTGTATTTATGTAATATGTGTTTGTGAGGCTCTGTAAAGACTGTGTCCACACATTTTCTTGGGAAAGGACAGTAAAGAATAGCTATCTATTCTTCTGAAGCACACGTGAAACTAGATGGTGAAAAGTAGCATAACAACATCGCAACATTGAAAGGAACATAAATGAACTGTCCATTGATGTCGAGTTGTACCCATTAATGTTGAGACCGATGTTGTCTTTCTTCTGCAGGAGAGCTTTCCAGGACGTCCTAGTTCAAACTGACGGAGCTCAGGATCTTCACAACCATCTTACGCTCACCCCCACCAGTGCAGTGCCTTCAGCCCACCACCAGGGGGAGCCCTATGTCTTAAGCAGGGTTCAGATCCCATTCTCAACTTTGAAAGATCTAAAACTAGTGTCTTAAAAGATGTTGAAATGTCTATCGATTTGGCAAGATTTAAATAACAGAATGGTATGATTTGTGGTTACCTTGGTGACACATTTCTGGGAACATGGCGTTGTTACGTTTTACCCTCTTTAGTTTTACATTTTAAGTTTTAAAGAATTTTAGAGGTGGAGCTTATCTTGAAATGATATATTTGCTAAACTGGACAGGTGATGATAATCCAAAGGGAAATGATGACACATCAGTGTTGGGTCTGTTCCGGTTGATTCTTCCGGAGTAAATATGACCAGCGGGAACCACATCTTCACATAATGTGTTCCTCTCTACCTGCTCAGCTGATACGGTTATCTGTGTTCTGATGAGTTCTTTGCTGTACTTTCTCAAAGCTGTGAACCTGCTCATGAATTAGGAAAGGGATTTTTGTACTCCGGTATTCAATCTATGCACCTCACAGACCCTAACGTTGAGCTCCTTTACTGTTTTAGTGCGCGCACACACACACACACACAGACACACACGAAGAGATGGGGCTGAGTCATTAACGACAACTTTGTTAAATGTCTTTTTTTTGACTGCTGAAACCCTGACGTTTGTCCCAACAATGTCTTGTCTACCTACTACAGCTGAAGTGTGACGTTTTCCATCTGATGCACTTCCATTCTTGGCTTTGTGACTCCTCAGAGATCACCCCTCCCATCTCTAACGTATACTTTGAGTTTCATGTTTACAAATCCATTTGTTCATTATCCTCCTGAAACTGTGAACAATTCTCCTTTTGTCATTTCTACTTGTTTTATTGTGTTGAATAAAAATTGGTGTCAGTCTGGTCTCTTATCCTAATGTGTGGTTCCTCACGGGGTGATCGGCCATACAGTAGTCTGTAGTTAAAGCAGGCCCTTTTAACATTAAGGCATGAAACATTCATAGAATTAGCACCATAATATACAACCAACACAAAACTAAAACATGGGTAAAGAACAGGACATTAAAAAAGCACTCCGATTGATACAATCAGGAATAATGATCACGTTTATTTAGAACAACAAAAACTGGGTTAATATTAGTTTCATACAGGCCATTTACAATAGATCTCTTCTCTCTGGTTAGCTTCTACACCTTGACAACGGTCTGCAGCACTGAAGCAACCTGGTCCACCGTCATATTATCCAACCCCACACTGGTCTCTTTCCCGAAGTCTGCAAAACAAGACAACGCGTCAGGGATACCTTCGGTGCTCGTACTGAAGTTGTATAACAGTTTTATTGTTATAATGAGGTTGTGATAATGAGTCGCGCCGCACCGTATCTGGCCCAAAGTTTGGGCTGGACTCCGGAGCATTCTCGGATGAGGATGGGAAAACCGGGGTTCGCTGATTTCAGGGCTACATAGTGCTGCTCCACGAAGTCCCTGCGGAGAGAAGGACAGTGCGCTAGTTAGATTCAAGTTACACTAAAGCTAGCTAAAAGTATCTTGCAACGATAACCAAGACTGTTGCAGACCTATATCGGTTAGGGAAACATTTAAAAACAGTGGTTCCCATCCCTGATGAACAGGGTTGAGAACCACTGATCTAAAACATGCTGGCTTAAGGAGTCAGAATAGATTCGCCCTCTATAGGCCAGTGTTAGTATAGCATGCAATTGTGGCGTGCCTTTGCTATTCTGTGAGCTGTGCTGATGCTAAACTAAACAGGATATTTCTCTATCTCACTACTGAACCTCGATGTAGACTCGGTTATTGTGTTGTACCTCGTGAAACAGTACATGCTTACCTAAAACTTCTACATGTTGGCAAGCAAACATAACCTAACCACACAGATAAGCTTGACAATACCTCCTTCACAAGCTAGTAGTAGTAATCGCTAGTTAACAATTCCCTCAATCAGCACCTAATACCTGTAGCTAACATGTTTGTTGAGTGTGCGTTGAGACATTACCGAGCTCCTTGACTTGCAGGTGAAGTCTGGCACAAATGCAGACGAATTTCGCGAAGGTTTTTGGCAAGGTTAGAGCCGATACCCCGTACCACCGCAGCAGCCATGATGATATTTGTGTCGACGTGATTAGACACTCCTACTTTAAGATATTAGCAAATCGCAGCCAAAGAAGCCCAGATCATGTAGCCAATTGTAATCCACGGCTAAGATTGACATGCATTTTGATCCAATCACTAGTAAGGAAACACTAGACTCTACCAATAGAGTGATCCAAGTAGCCAACCAGCCGTTCGACTGTTGATTACAAGGGACTGTCACTTCCGTTCTTCCGAAGCGAATTCACAGCAACCTCGTCGTAGACAACAAGGAAGAACGCGATAGATTAATGCTCGTGTGTTTATTAATTTGAATGATCATTTATCGTACACTCTTCTAGGGAGTGTGACCCACATCTGCATCAAAATGCCAGAACGAGAAAGTAAGTACATTATATTCGGCATTTGCATTAGAGCTCTAACGTTATCATACAAGCTGTCTGAAAGCTAACCAGCTAGTGCTAACTAGATCAAGCGCAGAGGGACGGTTGAAGCTATGTAGATCATGGCGATATATTCAACCTAGGGTTGAAGCAACCTAGTTTTTAACTCTGTAGAGAGTTATGTAGCTATAGCACAGCTATTGACTGTACTTCTAGCAGTTTGTGCTGAGACAGTCTAGTGCAGCGTCTCCATGGCTTCATGTGCTAACGCCCGTGTCTCCCTCGCAGCCGAAGCCTACTCCAACCCCCTAGCCCCCGACAACCATGAGGTGGAGGACCACCGCTCCGCGATGCAGTAAGACGAGTGTTTCTTTCCATCTTTCTGTTTGTCTTTTTATTTGAACAGCAGCGGTCGTGTAAGCTGGTCTAGCTGTGTTGTCTTCTGTGTTTATGTTCTGAGTGACCTGAATATCTTCCCCGTCACCACCAGGTCCAAGCTGACCAATGACGACTTCCGTAAGCTGTTGATGACCCCTCGCTCCGCGCCGTCCTCGGCACCACCCTCCAAGTCCAGACACCATGAGTGAGTGATGGTGATGACGAGCAGCGATTGAAAATGTGTCATAAGGGGGCCAGATGTTTCTCAAAGTTATTCTTGGATGGCGCATTCATCAACCTTCTCCTTACTGTGCAAATTATGTTCAACTGCCGAATTGGGACATTTAGAAAAACTCAGTTGGGGCGAGTGGCTAAGCTTCGTAACGGTGTAGCTGTTGGCTACGCCAAGGATGATGATTATGAAAATTAGTTATATCTGGTGTCAGTTGTTATGTCCAGGGGCTAACCTCCTCCATGTTTTTCCCAGAATGCCACGGGACTACAATGAGGATGAGGATCCAGCTGCTCGCAGGAGGAAGAAGAAAAGGTGAGCTTTCAGATCTGTTACCACGGTGCCGTTCCAGCCAGGCGTGAATATTCATGACGGGTTATATTTTTCCTATCTGAAACTGTGAGGAATAACGACACACCTAAATATCTGTATGACCCCTCAAGTCCTGACCTTTCAGCCCTGATCTCTCTCCCCCAGCTACTATGCCAAGCTGCGGCAGCAGGAGATTGAACGGGAGCGCGAGCTGGCGGAGAAGTACCGCGACCGTGCCCGCGAGCGCCGCGACGGCGTCAACAAGGACTACGAGGAGACGGAGCTGATCAGCACCACGGCAAACTACCGAGCCGTGGGCCCCACAGCCGAGGCCGACCACTCGGCTGCAGAGAAGAGGCGCCAACTCATCCAGGAGTCCAAGTTCTTGGGAGGTGACATGGAGCACACTCACTTGGTGAAGGGGCTGGATTTTGCCCTGCTGCAGAAGGTGAGATGGTCAGACTCCGAGCCCTGCTCTCCTCCCGCCTCCTTTTCTCTCTCCTCCTCTCCCCTCCTCCTTTCCTCTCTCCTCTTCCTTTTTTCATGCTTCGTCTCCCCTCCTCCCTTCCTTCTCTTCTCCCCTCCTCCCTCCTCCATGTTCATACCTGTGAAGCAGAGATGGCAAGCTAGCTCCCACTGACTACCGCCTACTACTCGATTTAAATAGCAATTTGCAAAACTACACATGGTCAATTGAGGAGGTGCAGACGTTCTCTGTTTGGTTGCCGACCAAAGGATCCAGCGGTGGTGGGTACAGAACGATGACGTCACGTCCGTTTCATGGGACATCGCTAAGACGACCAGCTACATTGAGGGTGTACAATTCTGCAGTGGAAAACAAAAATACTTGGTTCTAAAAGAGTTGAGTGGAGCCAGTACCATGCGGTGGAAAAGCGTCTCCTGCCCTCTTGTCCTCCCCTCTCCCTCTTCCCCCTCTCCCTCCTCTCCTCCTGGATGGTGTCATCATGGAGCAGAGATGGCCAGCCAGCTCCCACTGGCTGACGCCTTGATAGACTGAAGAAAATATGGTGGTTCTAGATGCCCTACTCTCCTCACCTCCTTCCCCTCCCTCTCCTCCTTGTCCTCCTCCTTCTGTTCTGAAGAGAATAAATATCATCTAGGCCAGTCTGTCCTCTCTGTCCCCCCAGACCCCTCAGGGGAAAACAAACTAAATCACTCAAATATAACGTAGTGCTTGAACACAGTCTTCTTCCTGGCTCTGGAAGTGCTGCTGGTGTTTATTGCTATTTTAGGTTTTCTTGCTCTTATTTGGACTCTTTTTAATATACTACTTAGCTGTTGCTTGCCATGTGACCTAAGAATTTCATTGTTCAAAATGACTGTCCACTTGACAAATGCAACACTGACTTCCTTGCTTTAGGCACGATACTGATGTGTGTGTGTCTCCAGGTGCGAGCTGAGATCACCAGCAAGGAGAAGGAAGAGGAGGACTTGATCGAGAAAGTCCAGAAAGAAGTCAAGTACGTCTGTCTAGTCTCTCTCTCTTTATATCTCTGTTTGTCTCTTTTTCTCCATTTCTCTGTCCCCCTCTCTATTTGTCTCTCCCCTCACTCTGTATGTGTCTCTTTCCCATGTCTGTCTGTCTCTCTAAAATTCATTTTTCCACTACACTCTAACCCCTGAGCTAACATCACCCCTCTCTCTCTCCCCCCCCCCCCCCCAGGAGAGAGGTGGAGCCGGAGGAAAAGATTGAGTTCAAGACTCGTATGGGTGAGTGAGCCACAGGTCTCCAGGGCCGCCGCCATGTTGAGCCGGCCAGATGCTCTCCTGCTGTTAGCATATAGCTAAACCTACTTACGTTAGTGATGTTCCAGAGAACTGGCCTGACTAGCATGTCGCTAACCCTAGCTTTGTGAGCAGGCATGTGGCTAACGCTTATTGGTTAGCATGTGGCTAATGCTAGCCACTTTGCAGGCATGTGGCTAACGCTTATTGGTTAGCATGTGGCTAATGCTAGCCACTTAGCAGGCATGTGGCTGACACTCACTGGTAAGCTTGTGGCTAATGCCGGCTGCCGTCGCTCCCCACAGGAAGGAACATCTACCGTATCCTGTTCAAGGGGCGCCAGACGGAGCGTAACGAGCTCTTCCTGCCCGGCCGCATGGCCTACGTGGTCGACCTGGAGGACGAGTACGCGGACACTGACATCCCCACCACGCTCATCCGCAGCAAGGCTGACTGTCCTACCATGGAGGTACACGCACACATCCCCACCACGCTCATACGCAGCAAGGCTGAATGCCCTACCATGGAGGTACACGCACCTCTCACTAGAGTCTGTCTTCAAGTGTGTGTGTGTGTGTGTGTGTGTGTGTGTGTGTGTGTGTGTGTGTGTGTGTGTGTGTGTGTGTGTGTGTAACCCCCCCAGGCCCAGACCACCCTCACCACCAATGACATTGTGATCAGCAAGCTGACCCAGATCCTGTCCTACCTGCGCCAGGGAACACGCAACAAGAAGATGAAGAGGAAGGAGAAGGGTAGGCCTGTGTGTGTGTGTGTGTGTGTGTGCGTGTGTGTGTGTGTGTGTGCGTGCTTCTGGTCACGCGCACTACTGCAGGCCTCAGCATACATTTATATGTGTTTACCTACAGAATACTGTACCTAGTATATATACCGTGTGTGTGTGTGTGTGTGTGTGTGTGTGTGTGTGTGTGTGTGTGTGTGTGTGTGTGTGTGTGTGTGTGTGTGTGTGTGTGTGTGTGTGTGTGTGTGTGTGTGTGTGTGTGTGTGTGTGTGTGTGTGTGTGTGTGTGTGTGTGTGTGTGTGTGTGTGTGTGTGTGTGTGTGTGTGTGTGTGTGTGTGTGTGTGTGTGTGTGTGTGTGTGTGTGTGGTGTTGACCTCTCTTTCTGTGTGTGTGTGTGTGAACAGGTAAGCTGGATGAGAAGAAGGCTCCGGAAGCAGACATCAGGTGAGACCAGCTCAGACTCGCACCTTATTTCCTAATCCTGCATGTTCCAGACCCCTGGTTGGGTGAATCTCTTTCCTCCTCTTGGCCTCCTCTCTCCTCCTCCAGCGATTCACCTTTTATTGAATTTATGAAAAATGATCAATCCAACTTAGAAGGATTCGTATTCCGTACCACCATTGACTAGAGACTGCGCAGTAGAAAAACGTTTGCCCTTCCGCTCCCGTGTAATCCCTTCCCTCCTGGACTAAATCAAGAGGCACACCTACCGATGACGTTTTGATATCGAACATCGGATCATCATAATTATCACAAAAATAGAAACGGCAAACAAAACCCCAACACGAGTTACGATGTGTCTGTAAAAGGATTTTTACACACACGATGTATAAATATAATCCCAGATTGTACTAAAATGTACTGTCTAGAAAGTAGATCCAACCAAGTGCAAGAAAAGTGTTTGGTACGGAACTAACCCTCGGTTCCCCCCGCGTTCCTCAGCATCTTCGAGGACATCGGCGACTACATCCCCTCCACGTCCAAGGCTGTGAGGGACAAGGAGAAGGACCGCCACCGGGAGAGGGAGCGAGAGAGGGACCGGGAGAGGGAGCGAGAGAGGGACCGGGAGAGGGACCGGGAGGAGGAGAAGAGGCGACACAGCTACTTTGAGAAGCCCAGGGCTGACGACGAGGTCGGTTCACGAGCGCTGACGCCGGATCACATGACCGCGCGCCGCCTCTGGCGCCGTTACTGTTGATACCTGATCACATGGTCCTAGCCCTCTGACGAGCTTTCGACCATGGAGTGACTAATGTTGTCATCTCTGTGTTTGTGTGTGTGTGTGTCTGTCTGTCTGCAGACCCTGGAGATCGAGCCAGGTAAACCCCTCTTCGTCTTTAACTCTACCTCGTCCCCTAACCCTCCTTGATCTCTCCCTTACCCCTCTCCCTGTGTGTTCCCGTTTACAGCCCCAGTGTCTATCAAGGACCAGATCAAGCTGATCAATGAGAAGTTTGCTGGAACCACTGCCCAATGGCAGGCCGAGGAGACATATCCTTCTCAATGCTCATTGGCCAATCCCTCTGTCCAGGGAGAGTTTGTGTTTGTTGGTTGGCGTGTGTGTAGAGTGTGGAGTCAGGTGGCTGAGCGGTGAGGGAGTCGGACTAGTAATCCGAAGGTTGCCAGTTCGATTCCCGGTCATGCCAACTGACGTTGTGTCCTTGGGCAAGGCACTTCACCCTACTTGCCTCGGGGGAATGTCCCGGTACTTACTGTAAGTCGCTCTGGATAAGAGCGTCTGCTAAATGACTAAATGTAAATGTAGAGTGTTGGTTCTCCTTGACTCGTCTCCACTGCAGGTAGTCGTCGTGAGGAGAAACAGCACCTGGGAGATTTCTTTGGGATGTCCAACAGCTACGCAGAGTGTTACCCTGCAACGTACGTCTCAGCCTGCTAGAACACTAGCACCAGACCTTTCTAGCTCCCTAGAACCTGACCCTGCTAGAACTGGACCCTGTTAGAATCCGTCCCTGCTAGAACCCTAGGACCTTCTGGTCCATATTGAAATTTCACATTGTTACTGAGAATTTAACATCTGGGATCTCTGTTCTCTACCTTGTCCTCGTACCCCCCCCCTCCAGCATGGATGACCTGGCAGTGGACAGTGACGAGGAAGTGGACTACACCAAAATGGACCAGGTCTGACTACACGTCCCACAATGCACCATACAATGCCAAAGATCATCCAAGCCCCCCCCCCCATCGTCGTCGTCGTCGCACAGTTCAGTGTGTTCATTGGCTGTGTGTGTATGTGTTTCCAGGGTAACAAGAAGGGTCCTCTCGGGCGCTGGGACTTTGATACTCAGGAGGAGTACAGCGACTACATGAACAACAAGGAGGCCCTGCCCAAGTAATACACACACACACACATTCTTGACACACTATACAAACACACACACACACCAAGTGTGTTAACAACAAAGAGGCCCTGCCCAAGTAATGCACCCTCCTAAGATTTATGTGCAAAACTGCAGTAATAAGAGTGTGTGTGTGTGTGTGTGCAGAGCGGCGTTCCAGTACGGCATTAAAATGTCAGAGGGGAGAAAGACGCGGCGCTTCAAAGAGACCAATGAGAAAGCAGAGCTGGACCGCCAGTGGAAGAAGATCAGCGCAGTGAGTACACCAGGATGTGATGTCACTCTGGGCTCCCTCACAGGATGTGATGTCATACGTAGAGGTCTTGGAGGATATGAGCTCACCATGTGCCTCTTCCTTCACAGATCATCGAGAAGAGGAAGAAGATGGAGGCTGACGGGTAAGTTCCTCTCCTCCTACCTCTCTCATCTCTCCATCTCCCCTCTTCATGCCTCCTCCTGCCCCTTTCTCATCCCTACGTCTCCTCCTCCTGCCCCTCTCATCCCTCCATCTCTCCTCTTCCTGCTCCTCTCATCCTTCCTGCTTCCTCCTGCCCCTCACTCATCCTTCCATCTCTCCTCCTCCTGCCCCTCTCATCTCTCATCTCTCCTCCTGCCCCTCTCATCTCTCCTCCTCCTACCCCTATCATTCCTCCTCCTGCTCCTCTCTCATCCCTCCATCCTCCTCCTGCCCCTCATCCCTCCATCTCTCATCCTTCCATCTTTCCTCCTACCCCTATCATCCCTCCTCTTTCCTCCTCTTGCTCCTCTCTAATCCCTCCATCCTCCTCCTGCCCCTCTCATCCCTCCATCTCTCCTCCTCCTGCCCCTCTCATCCCTCCATCTCTCCTCCTCCTACCCCTCTCATCCCTCCATCTCTTCCTCCTGCCCCTCTCATCCCTCCATCTCTCCTCCTCCTGCCCCTCTCATCCCTCCATCTCTCGTCCCTCCATCTCTTCCTCCTGCCCCTCTTATCCCTCCATCTCCTCCAGGGATGTGATGGGAGGGAGTAGATCTAGCAGTATGGTTGTTGTAGTCCCAGTCTGGTTCTATGCTGATGTCTGGTGTTCTCTCCGTCTCTCCTCAGGGTCAGTGTGAAGAGGCCCAAGTACTGAGAGCTCCTCCTGCACACCCCATCTTCCACAAAACCCTGCTTGTAAATTTAGGACGTGTCGGATGTTTAGATTCTCCATTTCCAGCCTCGTAGTATTGCTGACGTTCTTATTATTAATATTACTCCTACCATTATAAGATACTATGTTCTTTCAACATTATTCTCATAACATTATTATTATACATGTTACTTCTGTTCCTGCCATGGTCAAGTGTGATATCCTAGTCTGGGCCCCTCCCTCCAGTGCTCAACCAGAAGCAGTGAATCCAACCAGTACCTCTGATTTATTTGGCTTTATTTTTTTTAACACAACACATGATTATGAACACATTTGTATAGATCCAAGCAAGTTTGTATAATAAAGTTTAAAAAAATCGAATATGTTGTATTACATACACTATACACATGTTATAATAAACGTGAGCTGAAAATGTAGAGTTCATTTTCTTCACAGCCCATAGCTAAGTGGTGAGGTGAGGAAGAGGAGGGTGGAGGTGGAAAGATGTCAGAGAACGGTGATCTGTTCTTCACATTCCTCCACATTGGTGCCCTGCAGACAGAGAGACGGGGTCACAGCTAGGTAAACAGCTAGCAAGCCAGGCTCTGTAAGCAGTCAGCCAGGTGAGCAATCAGCCAGTTAGGTAAGCAGGTAGTCAGCCAGCAAGATCAGTAGTGAGCCAGGTAAGCTTTCAGCCAGCCAGGTATACAGCCTTGAGGGGAACTAGAAGGTTAGAGGTTAAGGGGTTACCTGCGGGGGTTAGAGGTTAGGGGTCGCCCGCGAGGGTCAGTCTAACTCCAGGCCAGCCAGCAGAACACTCTTGACAGGGAAAAACGGAGGAACACGTGTGATTGGAGCATACCAAACGTGCTCTTGAACCTTGGTACTAAACGCAGTGTCCTAGAACCTTAGTGCCAAACACTATGTTGTAGATCCTTGGTACCAAACAGCGTTCTACAGCCTTGGAGCCCAACAGCTTGGTGGTTATGGTTATTGGTGGTTAGTATGTTAGTATGAGTCTGGTGGTGACAACTTAAAAGCAACAGATCTTAGTTTTTTTTCCCCTGATAGTGTGTGGCTGTGTGTGTGTGTGTAGGAGAGAGCTTACCATGAACACCAGTGTATGGTGTAGGATGTGTGTGTATATAATGTGTGTGAGAGAGAGCGTACCATGAACAGCAGTGTATGATGTGTGTGTGAGAGAGAGAGCGTACCATGAACAGCAGTGTATGATGTGTGTGAGAGAGAGAGCGTACCATGAACAGCAGTGTGTGGTGTATGATGAGCTCGCGGGTGAGTCGGACCATATTGGAGTTGGAGGCCTGGTTCAGGCTCAGCTGGTCGGGGAACAGAGTGGGAACAAACACCACAGCCAAGCTCTGAGCCGTCATCTTGTTATCCCCACTGTACAGCTGTACTCTGGAGAGGGGAGGAGAGAGGGGAGGCATGGAAACATGTCTTGAAGGTGTGTGTGTGTAATGTTTGAGGTGTTTTTTTGTATGCGTTTGATGTCTGTGTGTGTACTGTCTGATGTGTGTATGATCATGTGTGTATTATTGTATGTGTGTTCTTACATATAGAAGTGTCCGCACAGCGTATTGAGGGTGGCTCTATTATCTGTAGGAAGTTGCTTCAGGAGCTTCCTGTATGAGGCCAACCTCACAGCCTCCACTGGTTCAGCTACACACACACACAAGTAGAGTGGTGAGATAGAGAGAAGGCGGGGCTCTAACCTCCCCCACCCTCCTCCCAGCCTTCCCCCCCCAACCTCCGACCCACCCTTCCCTAGCCTCCCTCTACCCCAGCCTCACCTGCAGCCTCCACCCACAGCTGTGTGTGCTGGGGGGGGATGAGCGCCTCCTGCTGGCGGACGTACATCTTGAGGGCGGAGGCCGTGTCCAGCACGCCCTGCTCGTCTGTCTCCAAGGGGGCGGAGCCCGGCGACGCGCACAGGGCCTCCACCAATCGTTTCACCTTAGTGGCCACGCCACAGCGCCGGTACACACCCTCCACCTTCAGACCTGAGATGAGAGAGGGGAAGGAAGGAGAGAGAATGGGGAAGAAGAATGAAATGCCAAGCATTGAGAAACTTACTAGGCTAGGCTAACCGCGGCTAATCATTTGACATGAGAGCAGTCCCAGTTGCAGAATTAGCTGTAGTTGTGTGAAAAAATGGAGCTAGCCAGAAAGCTAAATATTTGAAGGAATGTAGAAACTACCAAACAGATGTGAAAATGGTATTGAGAGTGGCTGGGTATTTACAATGTGAGATTGTGACACAGCAGAAATAATGCAGTCCCATTCTTAGATTTTGAATGGAAATGCAGACTAAACCATAATTGAGAACACAATATACACCACCTTCGAGTTAGCAACAGTAGGTACCTAGCCATGAACGGACTTCTCGCACTATATCATTTAATAAATAATAATAATAAATGTGACTTTAAAATGTGCCTTTCTTGTAGTCAAAACGCAGAAATAGTGTAACTTCTCCCCTTCTCACCGTGCAGGGTGATGTGTGAGATACAGCGCTCCACCGCAGGGGGAACCCTGCCCAGGGTGGCCGAGGGCAACCGGGCCGCATCCCTGCCCTCCTCCGCGGGTACGGACGCCTGTGCCAGCCCCTCAAACCACGACTGGCAGCTGTGCCCTCCCTCGAACCGCAGAGAGAGGGTCCTGGAGGGAGAGAGGAGAGGCTCAGGTCCTACCCTGTATGCCGTTTATGACAGGGTCACGTGACCAGGGTCACGTGACCAGGGTCACCTACTAACCTGAGTTCCGTCTGCAGCTCTATGGTGGTCTCAGAGGACATATCTGGAGAGGAGACACACAGTTACACCACATACTGCTCTGTGTGAGTGTGTGTGTGTCTTACGTGTGTGTGTGGTCCGTACGGTAGTGTGTGTGTGTGTGGTAAGTACTGTAGTTTGTGTGTGGTAAGTACTGTAGTTTGTGTGTGTGTGTGTCTTACTGTAGCGCATGTGTGAGGTGAGGGCCAGTCTTTCTCGGTGTCTCTGGGCGTCGGAGCAGTAGAGGATGACCCCTCCCCTCTGTAGCCCCACCCACACCTCGTTGTGATGGCGGTCGCCCCCCTCCTCCCGGAGGGAGACCCTCGCCACGGCCTTCAGGCCCCCCAGATCAGCCTCCTCTACTGGGCCCGGGAGCACCACCTGCACACACACACGTACACCAAATACGCATGCATTCACACAGCCACACACAAGCATATATACAGCCACGCACACACATTTACACACATACACACACAATTAGTACTTTTCTGGAGGGGTTCCTATAACTAGTTCTTTACACTGACAGAAGGACAGATTTCCAACAAAAAAGAATTCCCACAAAGCAACGAGACATGGTAGTTTCCAATGTATGTACACTATTTAATATAATATATCACTCATGCATTTTATTAAGACCAAATCCTGTCATAACAGCAACTAGGCACTGGCATTTCCTTTGGTGAATAATTTGAATATGAGATTCTTATGTCACATAGCCATTTACAGTTGAGCTGAAAGTTGTTTTAGTAAATCGTTTGCTACCTTGGTTTAGTAATTGGGTGTGCTTGGGTCAGCAAGGCACACACTATGTTATGTCACATATATATAACATGTACATATTTATTATTTATTTTCCCACCCTAACTCGTCCCTTAGTTTTTACACTATATAAACAATGTTTTTACACTATATAAACAATTTTACATTCCGTTGCACAGTTTACGAGCGTCACGTCAGCACACATTAGCAACGACCCATAGATACAACGTGCTAGTAAGACAGACAGCAATATCAGCGAGCCCTCAGCATTAGCACCATAGCTAAAAGTGTAGGAAAGTTGAGGTTACAGAAATGGGACCCTATCTAGTTTCAACAAGTTTGTAACTTTTTAACAAAAAAAGGCAGGCATACAGACAGACAGACAGGGTGCGAATTACGGGTGGGTTAGGGGGGTTTGACCCCCCTAATTATGACTTGGACCCCCCCCAAAACAGGTAGGGGGGGGGTCGATATATCGTTCCTACCTGTAATCGTAAATTACAGGTAGGAAAAGTTACGCCCTGGAGAAGAAGTTGACCCCCCCGTTTGTCATTGTATAATTTGCACTCTGCAGACAGGCAGATACACACAGACAGACGCAGGCAGACAGGCAGACACACAGACAGGCAGACACACAGACAGGCAGACAGACAGGCGTACCTTGAGGATGTGTGTGAGGTGAGCCACCAGTGTCTCTCGTATGTCTGCGCTGCACAGCAGCTTGTCTGTCAGGGTCACAATCTCAAACTCATGGTTGGACCTGCGGGATTCAAACCAACAACCTCTATCACAACACAGTGACAGTCTGTGTGTGTGTTCTGTATATGTGTGTGTGCGTGCGTGCCATACCCGGCAGAGCGGTCGAACACAGAGACGACCTCTCTCAGGTCCAGAACGTCGCAGGCTGCATCGTCGTTCTCCTGGGAGAACAAGAACCGGTCCTCCTCCAGCTTCCCATGCAGCTCCTCCTCCCCTGCACACAAATTTACATTACATTTAGTCATTTAGCAGACGCTCTTATCCAGAGCGACTTACAGTAAGTACAGGGACATTCCCCCGAGGCAAGTAGGGTGAAGTGCCTTGCCCAAGGACACAACGTCATTTGGCATGGCTGGGAATCGAACCAACAACCTTCTGATTACCAGCCCGACTCCCTAACCGCTCAGCCATCTGACCCACACACACACACACACACACCCCCACACACCAGTGTTAATTTGAGCAGGTATTTCAGCGACCCGTTTTAATTTCTTTACAAAACGCTCGCTTATTAGCCTACTGCACAGTATGTGCCTGCTGTGAGCTGATCCAGTGACCGGTCTACCGTTCTATCCAACGTTACATTACCAGTTAAACTTCATCTTTACGTTCTTAACTTTATTGCAATTTTACATTGGTTAAAATTAACCGTCAATCCCTCCATTGTCACTGCGCTACGTTGTCACGTGACAGGGAGCTAACTCGCGCTAAAAGTTTGAAGAGCTGAAAAGTCAATATGAACATTTTCAGTGGGTGCTCCAATATTTTATAAGTTGGGTGCACTAATGCTAACAAGTTCAAAAGTTCATTTCAAGCCCTGCCTTCATAGTTGGAGCCTAGTTTTAGTCGACGACAACCCAAAACATTTCAGTCATAGCGTTCTCGTCAACTTTGTGTCACACCGACAGTATCAGTTTGTGTCTCTGTGGGGAATGATGGCGTCTCAGGTGGAGCGTACCTGGAGTGGAGGCGGGGTCAGAGGCGGGGTCACTCCTGAGCTTCTCGTGCTGATAGGCTGGGTACTCTGGAAGATAAGATGCCATGACTACAGAGATTTCAGTGAAATCAGCTCACACTGTGCGTTTATGTGTGTCTGCGCAAGTGTGTCTGTGCATGTGTGTGAGGTGGTGTGTGTGTACCTGTGTCTTATTTGTATATTAGGAGGTTTACTATATTTTAGCTTATCATAGATGTAATATATGTTCTGTGTACTTATGTTATGCCAGGTTGTTTTGCGTTGTCTTGTCCTAAGAATTTCAGTGCCCAGTCTGACCCTGTGTTGTTCTGTGCATCTGACAATAAAAGACTTGAACTTGAACAGTGTACTAGTGTGCGAATGTGTTTTTGTGTGTACCTGTGTACTCGTTGTGTCGGAGGAGCTCAGTCTGCAGGGCCTGCCCCGCCCTCTCAGCCCGCGCCAGGGGGGAGGCGACGGAGGCGGAGCCAGTGTGGACCCGGGCCCCAGAACACAGCAGGGAGAGGGTCTCCACCACATCAGGACCACACACCACCTCACACAGCCTCTGGAAGGGAGAGAACACACACGTCACACACACAAATATACCATCTCACACCACCTCTGGAGGAGAGGACACACACACATCACACACAACACCTCAAACACACACCACTTCACACAACCACTGTGGAGCAGGGACATACCACCCCCACCTGAACCCCCTTCCCCAAACACCCCCCTCCCTCAGTCTGACCTCGTAGAGGAGGGTCTGGTTGGAGGCTAGCGGGTGCAGGCGTCGGTAGCGCCCCCGGCGGTACTTGGCTTGTATGAACTCTGACCTCTGCTGTACCGAGCAGTCAGGCAGGATCTGCTCTGCTGCCGGGACATTGTGACCCCACACATCCCCGCTCGCCTGGTTACCGTGGAGAACAAACAACTGGGGGGGCGAGAGAGAGAGGGGGGGGGTCATCATGTTGATCCTTACCGAGTGAACAGGTGAGGTGTGTGTGATGTGTGTGTGGGAGCAGGTGAGGTGTGTGTGTGTGTGGTGTGTGTGTGGGAGCCGGTGAGGTGTGTAAAGTGTGTGGGAGAGCAAGTGAGGTGTGTGTGTGGCAGGTGAGGAGTGTGGTGGAGCAGATGATGTGTGTGAGACCTTCCTGTCTCACCTGTATGAGAGGGTCGGTCCAGACCTTGCTGTCCAACTTCAGACTCCTCACCTTGGAGAGACCGATACCCAGAGACCTGTGTTGACCTGAGAAACACACACACACCCGTCAGATAGTCAACCAACTAGCTAACCAGTTAGCTAACCAGTTAACCAGCTAGCTAACAAAATAGTTCACCAGCTACCCAGTTCACTAACCAGACAGTTAACCAGCTAACAAGTTAGCTAACCAGATAACCATTTAGCCAGCTAGATAACCACACATCAACCACATAACCAGTTAGTAACAAAATAAACCAGTCGGTACGCCCCCTACCGGCACACTCTTCACAGATGACAGCCAACAAGTTGACGGAGGCCCACTCTGGGCTGGCACTGCCACAGTCGGCACACACCTTGTTCCAGGGGCTGGCCCATAGCTGTAGCGCCACCTGGCTGCAGGAGAGCGCACTGCGGATCACCTTCCCCAGGCAGTCCACCCACACGGCCAGGTCTCTCGACGAGTCCGCCGAGAAGCTAGACAGGAAGAGGACTTTAGGTGACTTCCTGTCCAGAGACTTGGTCTGATGGAAAGGACCAGGTTTGCTGGTTGGATGTCGTAAGTAAAGTCTATTAAGGTTGTAAGAGCCAAATATCTAATTGTGTTGTGGTGCAATGGTTAAGGCTGTACACTGGGTGGCGCTGTTTGGCTCGGCTATATGAGCCAGGGGAGACAGGTAGTGGGAGGTGTTGAACCCGGAAGGGCAAATGGTTTTGATTTTTATGGATGTTTGGTTTGCACCAATCCCTGGAATAAAGGATGATCTCTTTAGCCGGCTTTTGGACTCATTGAAAACATGACGAGCCACAGGCAAAACAACAGCCGTCAAGCGAGTCGTAAAAGAGCCTGGGGCAACACTGCAATAGCGCAGCATTAGGCTGGCTGTTATAAAGGTTGTTTACTTTATGAAACCATTCAAATTTGGCAAAGAGATATAGAGAGGAGGGACGGAAAGAGGAGGGGGGAGAGAAGGTGAGATAGAAGGAGAAAGGGAGAAGGGGATAGAGGGAGGGAGGGAGTGGGGAAGAAGAGAGGTAGATGGAGAAAGAAAGGGGTAGAGAGGTAAAGAGGTAGAGAGAGGTTGACAGCTAGAGAGATAGCGATAGAGAGAAGTTCCAGGTCCGTACTTGAAGGTCTTGTATGGGGTGATAAGACTGAAGCTGTGACGTCCTGTCGGTTTGACTGACGCCACCTCCATGGAGACATAGGTCATACCTACACCCAGCTGGAAGTCCTGCACACACAACGTCATCCTCAGACCACACACAGATAACATCATCCTCATTTCACACACACAACGTCATCCTTAGGTCACGCACACATCATCCTCAGGTCCAACACAAGATCCTCCTCTGATCAGAAACACACACACACACGCACGATTATCCTCAGATCACACACACACCTCCTTGTTGTTGTAGATCCAGAGGCGGTGCTGGTACACGGCAGCGTAGACGCGGCTCCGAGGGTCCTTCATGGTCAGGTGACCCTGCTGCTCTGGGGGGGCGGGGGGGTCACGACCCCGGGACGCCAGCAGGGATGCCACCCAGCCCTCCTGCACCACTGTCGGGAGGAGAGGAGAGGTCACGACAGGACCGGAGAGGAAGGGGGAGCACAGGAGACCTCCTGCACCACTGTCGGGAGGAGAGGAGAGGTCACGACAGGACAGGAGAGGAAGGGGGAGCACAGGAGACCTCCTGCACCACTGTCGGGAGGAGAGGAGAGGTCACGACAGGACAGGAGAGGAAGGGGGAGCACAGGAGACCTCCTGCACCACTGTCGGGAGGAGAGGAGAGGTCACGACAGGACAGGAGAGGAAGGGGGAGCACAGGAGACCTCCTGCACCACTGTCGGGAGGAGAGGAGAGGTCACGACAGGACCGGAGAGGAAGGGGGAGCACAGGAGACCTCCTGCACCACTGTCGGGAGGAGAGGAGAGGTCACGACAGGACCGGAGAGGAAGGGGGAGCACAGGAGACCTCCTGCACCACTGTCGGGAGGAGAGGAGAGGTCACGACAGGACCGGAGAGGAAGGGGGAGCACAGGAGACCTCCTGCACCACTGTCGGGAGGAGAGGAGAGGTCACGACAGGACAGGAGAGGAAGGGGGAGCACAGGAGACCTCCTGCACCACTGTCGGGAGGAGAGGAGAGGTCACGACAGGACAGGAGAGGAAGGGGGAGCACAGGAGACCTCCTGCACCACTGTCGGGAGGAGAGGAGAGGTCACGACAGGACCGGAGAGGAAGGGGGAGCACAGGAGACCTCCTGCACCACTGTCGGGAGGAGAGGAGAGGTCACGACAGGACCGGAGAGGAAGGGGGAGCACAGGAGACCTCCTGCACCACTGTCGGGAGGAGAGGAGAGGTCACGACAGGACAGGAGAGGAAGGGGGAGCACAGGAGACCTCCTGCACCACTGTCGGGAGGAGAGGAGAGGTCACGACAGGACCGGAGAGGAAGGGGGAGCACAGGAGACCTCCTGCACCACTGTCGGGAGGAGAGGAGAGGTCACGACAGGACCGGAGAGGAAGGGGGAGCACAGGAGACCTCCTGCACCACTGTCGGGAGGAGAGGAGAGGTCACGACAGGACCGGAGAGGAAGGGGGAGCACAGGAGACCTCCTGCACCACTGTCGGGAGGAGAGGAGAGGTCACGACAGGACCGGAGAGGAAGGGGGAGCACAGGAGACCTCCTGCACCACTGTCGGGAGGAGAGGAGAGGTCACGACAGGACCGGAGAGGAAGGGGGAGCACAGGAGACCTCCTGCACCACTGTCGGGAGGAGAGGAGAGGTCACGACAGGACCGGAGAGGAAGGGGGAGCACAGGAGAGGAGACAAGTGGCAAGTATCTCCCCCCCGTCGTCTCCAGGAGGGAGGCGGGAGGAGAGCGGCTGTGAGCCGTGTGCCGGGGCAGCGGCTGCTCTCCTCACCGTCGCTGTGGGCCATGAACTCAAAGTGCTTCTTCTTGAAGTACACCGAGAAGCGCCTCTTCTCCTGCTTCTTAACCGTGGTCACGCTGGACACATGGAACACCACATCCGAGAACTTGTCCTGCAGAGAGATACAGGGTACAATTACTATCAGAGTATTACTGGAGTACCACCTGAATACAATTACTGTCAAAGTACTACCATAGAACTAAGAGATAATTACCAGGGTATTACTGGAGTGTAACTAGAAAACAATTACTACCAGAGTACTACTGGAGTATAATGAGAGTACTACTGGAGTATAATGAGAGTACTACCAGAGTACTACTGAAGTACCACTGAGATACTATCAGAGTGATACAAGAGTACTAACAGAGTTGACTCACGTTGCGTTTCTTCCACAGAGACATTAGCTGTCCGTCCAGGCTGGCCCACACGACATTGTGCCTGCAGAGACAGGGTTCAGGGGTCAGGGACAGGGTTAGTGAAGGAAGTGACGTCATCAGTGATGTCGGTACCTACTTGCGACCCTTCCAGACGTCCAGCCAGCTGGAGCGAGACACCACGCTCTCCTTCCTCGTGTGGTCAGCCGGCCCCCCGGCCCCCCGCTGCTTCCTGCGGCTGACGCGGATGGTGGCAGCTCTGAGAACACAGCAGACCAAGTCTCAGACAGGACAGCAGTCACCCAACCACCTCTACTACATCCAGATGGGGTTGGGGTGCAACGGTGGGTGTGAGTTGCGTACGTGCAGGTGTGTGGTTGTGTGTATGGTGTACGTGTACGGTGTGTGTGTGTGAGTATGCTGGAGGTGGAGTGTGTGTATGGTGTGTGCACGTGTGTGTGTGTGACTTTTGGAGGTGGAGTGCGTGTGTGTCTAGTGTAGGTGTGTGTCTAGTGTTGGTGTGTGTGTAGTGTGGGGCTCTTTATTGCAGGGGTCTGGAGGTGGAGTGTGTGTGTGTGTATAGTGTAGGGGTGTATGTGTGTGTGGTGTGTGTGTGTACCGTGGGGCTTTCTGTTTCAGGGCTCTGGACGTGGAATGTGCCCGGTTCAGGGGAGGGGCCGGGGCTTCTCTACAGGGAACAGGACTAACATGCACTTCGGCAGAGCTGCAACACACACAGGGTAGCGTTAACACACACACCCGCACCATTTACATTTAGTCATTTAGCAGACGCTCTTATCCAGAGCGACTTACAGTAAGTACAGGGACATTCTCCCCGAGGCAAGTAGGATGAAGTGCCTTGCCCAAGGACACAACGTCATTTTTCACAGCCAGGAATCGAACCAGCAACCTTCGGATTACTAGCCCAATTCCCTAACCGCTCAGCCACCTGACTCCCGCACCATCCACATGCACGCACCATCCACACACACACACACACAATAGAGAGACACACCAACATACCATACACTCACACAGACATAATATACACAAACACCACACACGCATCGTACACAAACACAAACAAACAATCCAGAGACATACACACACTGTACACACACACACACACCAGACAGCTGTGTCCCTACCTGCTGTTTCTCTGCAGCTCAGTGTTCCCCTCCCCGGGGCAGGGGGGCAGGGGACGCGGGGGGGTGTAGGGGGCTGTGGGGCAGTCCTCCTCCCCCCCAGACGACAGGGACCCGGACCCAGAGCCGTCGCCCCAGTTAGGCACCACCCTCACATAGGGGTCGAGCTCCGCCTCTGGGCTAGGGGGCGGGGAGGGCTCTGCCGGGGGGGCAGAGGAGCTCCCCAGGCGACGTAGACTGAGGCGGGGGGGGGTGGAGGTGGGGGAGGCGGCTTTCGCCTCGTCAAAACTCCTGGCTGTCTGGAGGATAACAGCTGCATCCGCGGAGGAGAGAAAAGAGGGAGAGGGACAGAGACAAATAGAGAAATAGATGGAGGGAAGGAGAGTGTGAAAGACAGAAAGAAAGACAATAAGAAAGAAAGAAAGAAAGAAAGAGTGAAAAGGAGCAAGGAAGGGAGCGAGTGACAAAAAAAAAAGACAGACAAAGAGATAGACAGACAAAGAAAGAGAAAGAGACACAAAGATGTAGAGCGCGATAGACAAAAAATTAGGTCTGACAGGTAATTGGTCTTGTCATGTCTCAGTATGTGCATGTGCAGGACAAAGATGTTCACAGTGTCAAAGTACATGTGCCTAAAACGCCTGTACATTCTTCCAAACCAGTTTTCAGTAACAAGAGGGAACATTTAGTGAAGGAACGTCATGTGCTGGCGTGATAGAACCATAAAGATTGTATTTACACATGTAGGAATGTTTCACTAAAGATGACAGCTAAAGCTTAAAGCTGGGGTTACGGTTAAGGAAAGAGGCTAGAGACTAGGAGTGAAACAAAACACGTCTGCCTGCCTGCCTGCCTGCCTGCCTGCCTGCCTGCCTGCCTGCCTGCCTGTCTGCCTGCCTGCCTGCCTGCCTGCCTGCCTGCCTGCCTGCCTGCCTGCCTGCCTGTCTGCCTGTCTGCCTATCTTGTCTGCCCGTCTCCCTGTCTGAAGACCAGATCAGCCAGTCATTCACTACCTGGGTGACAGGTGACAGGTGTGTACAGTTGACAACTACTTAGTACAGGTTAGAGCCACAGCACAAGCGTGCACTTCCTGTATTCATATGACTGTATGTTCAACCTTGCAGCCAAGCAGGATAGCACCATGTCAACAATTCCAATATTACACAATAAAAAACACGGAATCATGTCCTCATACATAACACCAGCCTCTGATGTCAGCTCTAACTGACAGGTACTGCAGCCATGGCAATAAGCATCCTGACTCACCGTTGCTGTGACGTCCAGGTGAGGATGCAGAATTGTCCATCTCTGAGGATGGGACAGCACTGTAAAGGAAGAACAACACACACCTGTAGGGCTGAGGAGAGGAGAAAAGGAGAAAGGAGAAAGGGAGAGAACAGGAAAGGAAATGAGAGTAGAGGAGAAGGGAGAGGAGAGAGAAAAGGAGAGAGAAAAGGAAAGGAGAGGAGAAGGGAGAGGAGAGAAAAAGAGGACTATAGAAGGGAGAGTCTAACCTGTCAGTGGAAGTCTGTACAGTGATTCCACAGCGTTTGTACCGGTTGCGAGGTTTAGGCACTGGGACCGGCAGGTCCGTATATAACTCTGAGGACATCTGAGGGGGCACACACACACACACATATCAACACACACACACAAACACAACACCATGGACACACACCTCAAGGTATTATAAGACATTAAGTCCTACATCAGAACCGGTCTGTTCTCTAACCTCATAGCTCAATCATGCATTTCATGAAACTTGATATGTTTGACAATAAACTTGAATTTGAACAAACAGATAATGTAGTCCTGTAGGGGTGAATCATAGGACAAATAAATAACGCTACCCGAGACGGTTTGGCACCAAATTAGACTTAGAAAATATTAAACCGAAACTGGGATCCAACCAGCAGTTTAGTGACATAAAGAATCACTGCATGCGCTGCTTAAGGTGTTCAAAGGTTAAAACACACTGATAGTAGGTCACATGAGCAAGTATACTTGCTCATGTGACCTAAGTAGCATGAACAAGGTAAGTAATAAACATCAATCTCCAAAACAAACAATTACACACAGTGTGATCATTATAAGAATAACAACGAAAATACAATTGTTTTACTTTTACATTTATACCCACGAACAACTTTTCATTAGTAAATCAGATGTTTACCTTGTCGGTTGCCGGGGTGTATCGGCGTACGAGTGATGACCACGGTAGTGGAGGGAGTTCTGAGATATTCGTGAAGCCGGGTATGGACCGTATAGGCGACTACTTTTCTGCTGTGCGTCAGCGTTGTTTTGTTAACGTGAAACTGCGTTTCAATCTCACCTGGCTGGTTGTGATAGCACACGTCCATGCGGTTCACCTGTCTAACCAGTTGAACAGGTGTGTTCTGGGAAGGAGGCGGGTGTGCGGGCTGGGTACAACTTCGGGGCACGGCATAAGTCTAAATAACAGTATAGCTTATCTAATAATATCCTTCCGGGAACTCACCGAATCAGTCGGTGTTATCCCTCGCGGAGAAGATAGTAAGAAATTGGCGTTGAGGCGTTGAAATTGGCGAATGAGGTTGATGCACGATCTGCATCAACCTCATTCTTGGCCTCATATCAAATCAAATCCATTTGTATTGTATTCCTTTTTTAAGTAAAGGAAAAACTCATAATTATTAATAATAACTACAGAAACACAAAAGATTTTAGAGATACTTCTAACTATATTATATAAGCGAAATTATACTAAGCGAAAACATGTAGATTAGATTCAGTTTATTAGCTATAATAGCTTCCTCCCGTGGGGTTCTGGGGATGGAGGTTGCCAGGGTCGAATTCGAGTGTATGTCAATTTGGATAAAGATGTCTACAAAATTAATGTGATTGCTAAATGAATATATGATTGCAGTCACTGGAGAAAAAACTGGGGATTGGTTTATGACATGATCATTGTGACTCGGTGATTGGGCAGGAGGGCGCAGGATACATTTCCATTTTGTCATTTAGCAGACGCTCTTATCCAGAGCGACTTAAAGTAAGTACAGGGACATTCCCCCCGAGGCAAGTAGGGTGAAGTGCCTTGCCCAAGCACACAACGTCATTTAACACAGCCGGGAATCGAACTGGCAACCTTCAGATTACTAGCCTGATTCCCTAACCGCTCAGCCACCTGACTCCCACACAGCTACACAGCCAGCAAGAAGACCAATATACTCAATCTACTTGTTTAAACTAGTGAAATACTGATGTTCTAAGTATTATAAGGTTATAAGGTTAAAAGGTAATGCGGTTGAGGGTTGTAAGGTACCAGAAAAGTATCCTAAATATCAAAAATAACAATTTAGCCTACACTGTTTTTTTCAGTGAGTTTAATATAACAGTTCACAGTAACAAATGAAGCTTTTAACGGACAGTTCATTTAGACACTGGCACTCATAACTGATCACTAATATATGCATGATTACAACTTCCAGTTATAATCACATACTGTATATAATATAATTTGACCCTATGTTAGACAATGTGACGGAAAATAAGTTCAGTTCATAGTTGTGAACACATGCAAAATGATTCATGTTAGGTCACATATATTTGTGTACCTTAAAAATGTGATTATGAAAACATCTGCAGTCTATGTATGTATGTATGTATGTATCTATCTATATGTCTGTGCTTCTGCCCGTCTGTCTGTCTGTCTGTCCGTCTGTCTGTCCGTCTACCTACCTGCATGTGATACTGGCTGTCTGTCTGTCTATCTACTGTGTACTCTTCTAGTCTATCCAGTCCCAGTCCAGTACTGTATTAGTTTATTATATGACAATTTGATAGAATGTCATAAAACCCAGGCCACATGTCTCGCATAGATCAGCCAGACAGTGGATGAACAGGCGGGAAAACAGGCAGTCAGAGCATCAGTTGGTCAGAGAGCATTTAGGCCTGCAGCCTTTCCAGAATCCTCTTCAACTCCGGGCGTCTCCTTCAGATCCTGCAACGCCACGCTCTCCTTGAGCTCCTGCTTCTCCTGCTCTGACGGACTCTTGCCCCTGCACACACACACACACACAAGCACACAAACACACACACAAGCACACACACAAACATGCAAACATTCCCACCCACACACAATTTGTCTTATTTAAACGCAGCAAGGTAATGAAGACATATCAAGCCTTGTGGAGCCAAACCCTCCCCCTCCTCTCCTCCCAGTCCCCAGTAACCTCAGTGACCCCAGCGACTCCTCGGTGACCCCACGGCGACCCCACAGCGACCCCCAGCAACCTCACCACTTCTCCTCCACGTCCTCGATGGTGTCTGGCAGCGGCACGTCAAGCGTCTCGGGCAGGAAACAGGCAAACACCCCGGCCACTAGGGCGGCGCCCCCGTACACCATGCCGGGCAGGGCGGGGAGGACCTCGTCCAGGATGAGCACGGCCGGGGCCGCCATGCTGCCCAGCCGGGACATGGTGGAGGTGAAACCCATCCCCGTCTGTCTGCGGGTAGAGAGGAGGGGGGGAGAAGGGGAGGAGATGGTGGGGAGGTTGACATTTGGGGGAGGGAGGAGAGGAGCGGAGGGGAGAGGAGGGTTACCTGATGACAGTAGGGTAGAGTTCTCCAGTAAAGAGGTAAACACAGGTGAAGGAGGATGAGGTGAAGGCCTTCCCCAGACAGGCTAGTGTGGTCCTCACGGTCTGCATGTCTGAGAAGGCAGCAATACACACGGCAGCCATTACAACTAATACACACACCTGTGTCTGTGTACGTGTCTGTGTGTGTGTGTATACATGTGAATGTCTGTGTGTGTTTCTCTCAATCTTTGTGTGTCTGTCTCTGTGTGTGTGTTTGTGTGTGTGTGAGGGTCTCTATCTCTCAAATCCAGCAGCATGGATAGATAATTTGTGGTCTGTACTGTCTCTTTACTATTGCTGCTGGCTGGGCTTTACAAGGCAGTAGCATCTCCAATAGCTCTTTACCTCTGCTGCAGAACTAGCTTTACAAGCTTGATGTTAAATGTCTGTTTGTGTCCTATGGTGTTTTCAGGTAAGTATATAGGCCTCTCGTTAATCCAATATTTTCCAGTTGGTTACTTTTAAATGCTAAGTGAGTTAGATGAGTATTTAGATGAGTGAGATTGAAATGTATATACTTTTAATGCACATACTGTATATTCACCATTCAGTGTAAAATGTTGTATTTATTGTATTTATTCACTTAATTTATATTTTAATTTTTGTTTCCTATGATGTAGTATTCATTCATGCTTTGTGTGTTCTTTGTAATATATTGGCACTTCACAATCTCCAGTGCTCCATCTCTTTTTTGCTTCCCTCTGGAAAATTAGTGTGAAACATAAGTGTTTCTTCCATACTATTATTATAATTAGACCAATACGCTGTTCTTATTGGTCCAGAGAAGTTCTAAAAAGTCCGCAAAACCGTTTGCAGACTTTTGAAAGGTCTGCAAACGGTTTTACGGACCTAGCAACAAGCGGTTGCCTTGGAGATGTTGACAACATGGCGTCTGCTTTTTCGTTTTTCTGCCAGATTATTGTTGTATTATATAAGAAACCAAATATGGACTTTGGACGAGGTCTCGGTCAACAAATGTTTTAACAAATCTCTGCTTACAAAGGCGTTTGCAGACCTGTCGAAAAGTCCATATTTGCAGTTTGTATTCCATCCCCCCCACTCCCCCCCCCTTCCCTTCTGTGAAGCGCATGGTGTTGCATTCTGGTGTGCAAATGCGCTATATAAATAAAGTTTGATTTGATTTAATGTATCTGTTTGTGTCAGACCTGAAGGGACAAAGATGTTAGCAAAGATGATAAGCCCGGACACAATGAGGCAGGTGGCCTGGGTGACCCTCCGGCCGAGGTAAGTGAGCATGCCCAGTGCCACCAACTTGGCAGGGAAGTCGACAAACCCAAAGATTATTTGCATGAGGTAGATGTTCAGACCAAACTTCTGCAGGTCCATGGCAATGCCATAGTAGGCAAAGCTGGTGGAGAACCTAGAGAGTCCAGAGAGGGCCCAATTACAGACTACATACAGACCAGAGGGAGACCAGTTATAGACTAGATGTAGATACAGAGACACACCTGACAGACCAGACAGAGACCAAAGAAAGACCGTAGTGACCATATGTAGACCACAGACAGACTTTAAAACATATAGACTTGGCCTACATACAGACATACACATCACATACATACCACATACATACCTCATACAGTCCACTTATAGACCAAATATAGACCTTATGTAGATTATATAGGGACCACAAACAGAACACATACTGCCCACAAATACATATTATTGACATATAGTGTATATATATTCCTGGCTGTGCCAAATGACGTTGTGTCCTTGGGCAAGGCACTTCACCCTACTTGCCTCGGGGAGAATGTCCCTGTACTTACTGTAAGTCGCTCTGGATAAGAGTGTCTGCTAAATGACTAAATGTAAATGTAAATATAGACAACATGTAGAGTAAATACATACCACATACAGACTACTTACATACCACATATAAACCTCATACAGACAACATATAAACCTCATACAGACAACATACAGACCCCATACAGACCTCATACAGACTACATATAGACCACATATAGATAACGTACATACCCCATATAGACCACATACAGACTACATATACACCCCATATAAACATCATGTGTGAACAGGGTGGAGCAGGGCAGCAGAAGGGGGGTCATGGATCATCATTCCTCACCAGACAACCATGAGGCAGATAGAGACCCTCCTCATGACCCGCGTCTTCACCAGGTTGTAGGCCGTGTACACAGACTTACTGCACTGGATCTCCTTGTGCATGTGAGACTCCACCACCTACACAAACACACACGCCCATGCACACACACACACAAACACACATGCATTCAGTATGATTGATACCTACAGTACTTGCTACACGTGGTGCAAACAGACATATCTCACACGGCACACACCACACACACCGCACACACACGCAGCACATCAAATGCGGCACACACACACCGCTACGGTGATCTTGTCGACCATCTCTGGCTTGCCGTTGGTGCGAGCCACACGATGCAGCAGACTCACAGCCTCCTTGGTCCTCCGGTTCAGAACCAGCCAACGGGCCGACTCATAGAACCACCTGCCAGCCAATAGCAGGACAGCACAGGAACACACAGCCAGTAGGGAGACAGCACAGGAACATGCAGCAAACAGGAGGACAGCACAGGAACACACAGCCAATAGGAGGACAGCACAGGAACACACAGCCAGTAGGAGGATAGCACAGGAACGCGCAGCCAATAGGAGGACAGCAAAGCAACACACAGCCCATAGGAGGACAGTACGGGAGCAGATAGCCAACAAAAGGACAGCACAGGAACACAGAGATGGTCAGATATTATTGTTAGATCATACATTGGTCTGAGTGTTTGTGACAGTAGTTTGTGTATATATGCATGTGTTTTTATTAATGTGTGTGTTAGTGATGTGCGGGTCAGACGGGAAGTGAAGGTGGACATGGATGCATTGGACTAATGCACACAGAATATTTCTGCAGGAACACTGCTTTGACACTTTTTTGTCACAAAACAGAATCTACACTCTGTGTGTGTGTATGTGTGTGTGCGTGAGAGTGTGTACCCAATGTGTGTCTGTGTGAGTGTGTGCATACGCCGTGTGTGTGCGTGTCTCTGTACACACGTGTGTGTGTGTCTGTGTGAGCGTGTGAATACACTGTCTGTGTGTGTGGGTGTGTATTCACTGACTGTGTTTGTGTGTGTGTGTTTGTGTGCTGCTCACCAGCTGTAGAGGAAGAACAGGATGAACGGTGCGCAGACGGCAATCTGCAGTTGGCGCCAGTCTCTGAGACTGTGGGCGATCCCTGCCAGCAGCATCTGACCGAACGTGAAGAAGAAGGAGGTCAGGGTGCCCACCACTGTCCGAGACTTGGTGGGGATCCACTCCACCTCTGGAAACACACACACACAGAGGGGGGTCAGGGAGGGGGGTGGGGGGGGGGGGGGGGGGGGGTGGAGAGGGGTGGAGAGGGAGGGAGGGAGGGGGGGTTTAGAGTCAGGTCTGTGAGAGTTTAAACGAGATGGCGTGTGTACGTGTGTTTAGGTGTGAGGTGTTTGTGTTTAGGTGGGTAGTGTGTGTGTGTGTGTGTGTGGGGGGGGGGGGTTAGAGAGAGAGTGTGTGTGGGAGCGTGTGTTCGAGGGACCCACTGAGGGAGACAGCGTTGAGGATGATCCCCGACACGGCCATGCCGGCGAGGAAGCGGAAGGTGCAGAAGGCTACGTAAGAGGGGGACAGGGCCGTGCAGGAACCCAGCACAGCCAGCTGGAAGTAGGACCACACCAGCAGAGCCTTACGACCGAACCTGCACACACACACACACACACAGTCACACACATACGCACACACGCAGGTACGCCCAGTCACGCACGCACATAGACACATTACCATACACAACGGAAAGAAACAATGACATTACATGAGATCGCTCACTAGAAGTACTGCATTACTTAACTTCTTTAGTTATTGAATACTTCAGCTGTCCTGTAGTATTATACAATGTAGTTGTACTGTAGTTATTCTATAATGTAGTTGGACTGTAGTATTCTATGCTCTAGTTGTTCTTTAATAATTTCATGGTAGTAATGTAGTCATTTATGTATTCTATACTGTTGTTATACTGATCCTATTCTCTAGTTGTACTGTAGTATTTCGTACTACTAGTATTACGTTTTACTGAGGTAATTCTATAGTTTAAATGTAGTAATTCAGCACTGTGGAAGACTGTAGTAATGCTATGGTAGCACTTTAGCATTATGCTATTATATGATGTAGTTCTACTGTAGTAATTCTATAGTTCCAGTCTTTCTGCTGTGTGGACCTGGATGCTAGTCTCAGTCTGTCTGCTTTGTGGACCTTGGCCTGCACAACAAAATAAAAAGCTTTCTACGTAAACAGCGGAGTCCCTCTGTCACACTGGGAGCAGGGGGCTTGGAGTGCACGTGTCCACACCTGCACACACATACACTCCTAACACACACACACACACACTTGCTTCTAATACACACACATACACAGCTTGCTAGCTGGCTTGTTTGCGTGCTCACAAGCAGGGTCTCCCAGAGTGAAGCTGTGAAAGTCTCAAACAGTGAAACAACAAACAGAACTGTGTTCTCTGAGGAATGTTAATCCTCCTGTCAGCTGCTCTGTCCACCAGCACCAGCACTGACCAGAAACCTGACCAGAACTCTGTAGAACCCTGACTAGAACCAGAACCCTGACTAGGACCCTGACCAGTACCCTATAGAACCCTGACCAGAACCCTATATAACCCTGACCAGTACCCTGCAGAACCAGAACCCTGACCCACAAACCTGAACAGAACCCTTGAGAACCAGAACCCTGACCAGAACCTTCTTTAGGTTAGTATAGGTTACTATGAGGTTTAGTATGCTTTTTACATTTTACATTTACATTTAGCAGACGCTCTTATCCAGAGCGACTTACAGTAATTACAGGGACATTCCCCTGAGGCAAGTAGGGTGAAGTGCCTTGCCCAAGGACACACCGTCATTTGGCACGGCCGGGAATCGAACCAGCGACCTTCTGATTACTAGCCCGATTCTTTAACCGCTCAGCCACCTGACTCCCTACAAAGTAATTATATGTCATGCTATGTATGTTATGCCAGGTTGCTTTGCGTTGTCTTGTCCTAAGAATTTCAGTGCCCAGTCCGACCTTTTGTTGTTCTGTGCATCTGACAATAAAAGACTTGAACTTGAACCCTTAGAGAGGGTGAAAGGTCAAGGGTGATAGATTGGAGGTGAGAGGTCAGGGGTGAGAGGTCAGGAGTGACAAGTTTGAAGTGAGAGGTCAGGGGTGAGGGGTCAAAGGTTACTCACCTGTCCGACAGCCCTCCGAAAATAATGGCTCCTGTCAGGACTCCGCCCATGTAGACGGTCTGACTCATCTGCTTCAGAGGGCGCAACGTACATACCAAGTCCCACTGTGGAGCACACACACACCATAAACACATGCATACACACACCATATACACATACACACCATAAACACACATATTCACACACATGCACACACCATATAGATATGCACACACACACACCGACACCACAGACACATACACAAACACACAGCATGCACCCTCACATGCAAGCAAATCCATGCACGTGCACGGACAAGCACACACACACACAAATACACACATCATCATCCTCATCATCTTCTCCATCACCTACACCACTAAATCACTCATTTTATGAGGGTTTCATCACGGTATACACATTACTAACGTATCCGTGCCAAAAGTGCGCCACGCGCAAAGACATTTACCCTCTCCATAGTGCGCGCAGCCCCAATTGCTCACCTCTGTCACGATGGTGGAGAGGAACTCCGTCCGGCTGTACGTCCACCCGTCCAGGCACAACTCCGTCTCGGGCTCCGTCCCATTAGCGAACGTTACCGGTGTGCTCGCGTTGCCCTCGAGGAGATGCCACTGCGCCTCCACGTACCGCGTACACTTGTCCAGTCTGTTCCCGCCAGCGTCGGTCGGGATGAAGACGCGCAGCAGTTGACTCTCATCCACGTCCTCGAGGGAGATGTTGTGAGTGCTCGCGATGGAAGTTCTGTTCGGGATGGTACAGTGATGCGACGGCGTTCCCGCCGTGAAGTTGTTGAGGAGGTTCTGGCTAGCCATCAGCAGACCGGGAATCGAGATCAGCGTGACGTGGAGCCACTGAAACCGTCCGAACCCGCCAACGTCATTCAGGAGGTCCGCAAACCCCATACCGGCGAAAGACACTGGACGCCGTTACACCGAGTAGTAGTAGAAGTTGTCCTAAGTCTTGAGAAGCTCCGGGAACGTTGTGGCGGTCTTTGTATGGCTGAGTGTGGATACCGCGCGGAGACCCGGAGCGCATCGACTCCAAATCTTGTTGTCAGCTTTGAAGTTAATGTTCCACCTGAATAGTTTTTCCTCGCGGAGCCTGACAACTTATTTTAGTGTCACGGTGTTACGACATGGAGATAAAACCAATCCGACCGTGCAATCATTCATGGAGCCGTTAATGGTTGTCAAGCGTCGGTCGTACTGGGTCATGTATGGGACGGACCCCAGCCTCCTACACCGCGGGCCCGCTGGGAGCGAGTGGTCATGTGTGCGTTTGCAGCTGAGGTGGTTGGGGGACAGTGTTGGAGCCCTCTGTTACTTGCTCGTCCTCAATTTTGATTCATATAAGCCTTAAGTTTAAACCTTAGTGCTATAATTACGGAAATCCTGGCATCTTTAGCAGGATATTATACACGCAAACAAACATATAGACGCATAAATACAAACTCAAATACAAAACTGAGCTCTCTCCACAACTTCAGCTCACGTGTCAGGGTTAGTGGTCATTAGCACCTCCGCGGTGTTAAATCCTGTGGAGGATTTACCGGCTGTGCCAGCATGGCGGGAACAGCGAGGCTCAGAGGAGACCTCATTGACATGCTAATCTCGGTACCGAGCCCAAGTCCGGTCCGGTCCCAGACATGCTTTATGATCATGTAGCGCTGGCGCTGGACTGCTTAGTATGCAGCCCGCAATCGTGGGTCGCCTCCGTCTTGGTCCAATAGGACATGGCCAGACCATGTCTCACCATGGAGACCTTCGCGTGAGAGAGTTCATGTCTGATGTGCGTGTATCTGTCAGTGGCAACTAGGATCTGAAACAGGCGGTAACCAGGTGGTAAGACATAAGGTGGTAAGCTGTGTTCCCACCTGATCAGGGGTGGGCAATTAATTTTTACAAGGGGTCACATGAGAAACCTGAAATGTGTTGGAGGGCCGCATCAACGATAACTTGAACTTAATTCTGCACACTATTAATTTTTTTCCCATTGTAAAAAGCTAAGTATATATTTTGATTAGCTGCTACTGGTTATCAGAAGTATACGGATATTCTGTAAATAGCTATATGAAATTGTGGTGTATCAAATAGGAAAATACCTTAAGTAATGAACAGTAAAATCAAAAACAATCATTACATCTGTGTTTCATTTAATTTGAATCTAGTTAATCTTCACAAACACTGAAAAGTTGTTTTGCAGTATAGGCCCTAGCCTATGTTAAAGATAGGCCCATGCAATTGATCAACTTTATACAAAAAGCAAAACGTGCTTTTTTTCACTTCATTTTGTTCAGTGAGAAAACCAGTGTGCCATCACCCCAATATTCAAATCTGGTCAAAATGTACTCCCCAATATATTGATATAAAAATATAAATGAAATATAAATGTGCTACGCTACGACAGGCAACCACGCATGCTGTCCGAAATTATCATTACAAATTTAATCATATTCATAACTAAACGTAACAAGTTTTCAGGGGGGGACCCTCGGACTCCCCAGCAGATTTCATCCCCCCCAATGTTGACAGATACTTAGAAGTCCATGTCTTGTTAAAAACTCTACATTCTATCAACCTGTCTTTTTTTACCGTGCGCGGACATTTTCGAGGGCTAACCAACAGCTAACTCTCCTGTCGGTTATGTTGCGTAAGCGCACATATGTAAATCGCCTGATCACTGCAGTCTTTCACGACTACAGATTTACTACCGCTCAACACATTTATTTATTTTTAATTTTCCTCACGCGGGCCGGACTGGGACAGCCCGTTGGCCGGCTGTGCCCCGCGGGCCGTACAATGCCCAGGTCTGCACTAGATGGAACAGGCGGTAAGGCTGTGAACATGCAGTACTACTTTGAGCAGGCAATAAGGCATTAACCAGGCTGTTTCCAGGCAGTAAGGCAGAAACCAGGCTGTCAGGCAGTAACCAGCCTGTAATCAGACAGTAAGGCCATGACCAGGCTGCCAGGCAGCAACCAGGCAGTAACCAGGAAGTAACCAGGCAGTAAGGCTGTGATTAGGTGTTAACTGAAGAAGTTGTTATTGGACAAATGGATCTGATAAACTACTAATCCGGTGAGGGTCCTCTTTTTACCCCCTCCCTTCCCTATCTCCTTCTTCTCAGGCCCCTCTACCCCCCCCCCCCCCCCTCCCACCCCCTATCCCCCGATAGAGCAACCAACAGACAGGAAATAGGAAATGACCATCAGGAAATAGAGGAGTTGATGGACAGGAAACAGGAAATGGCTGTTAGGAAGTATAGAAGCTATACACTGTCAGAGCAGAGCCAAGGGTGTGGACTGGGGATTGAACCAGTGTTTGTTCTGCTAATCAGTCTCTGCCTAGTTATCCATTTCCTGCTCCTGAGATTCTGCTGAGTCATGGATTAAACGTTCACGTCTGACCCAGTCCATGATGAACTCATCTCAGCCCCCCTCACCACTCGCCCTGCATGTATGTGTGTGTGGTGGGTGTCATTGAGTGTGTGTGTATGTATGTGTGTGCATGTATGACTGTCTGGATGTGTCTCTGAGGGCATGAGGCAATTACATTTACATTTAGCAGACGCTCTTATCCAGAGCGACTTACAGTAAGTACAGGGACATTCCCCCCGAGGCAAGTAGGGTGAAGTGCCTTGCCCAAGGACACGTCATTTGGCACGGCCGGGAATCGAACTGGCACCCTTGGATTACTAGCCACCTGACTCCCAATTCATTTGAGATGTCTGTATGTGTGTGTTTGTCTAATGCCAGACATCCCAAGTGTCCCGGAAGTTCCGGGAGTCTCCCGCATTTCAGTACCGGCTCCCTGACGCCTGCAAATGCTGTACAATCTCCAGGAAATCTGGGATTTTGTATTCAGAGCGAGCGACTGTCCAATGGTCATGTATGGTGGAGACAGGTGCATATTGCACATCCAGAGTGGGGTGGGGGGGGTGTATGTGCTGGTTGAGGGGGAACATCATGCGTCTGGATTGCGTCCCGGGGGGGGGGGGGGGGGGGGGGGGGAAAGGGGATGTCTGTAATGCTGAAACGTCCCCCATGGTGCCTCCCTGAAGTTAAGCTAGCTGTATGTGTGCGCCTTGGTCTGTGAGTGTTTTCTGCGCGTGAACAGTTTTCTACAGCTGCCAGACGAGTCTGCATCATTCATTTGTATCATGTCTTCGGACAGAACTTACCACCTCCTTATACAATGTTAATCACACAAAGTCTTGGGCCCTAGTATTGATACATTTCAGAATGAAAGCAGAGGTCGGTGCCATTTCATTTTGACCATGTCGTCGCGTCTTCTGCACCTTCGCACTTCTAATGTCCAAGTTGTATTGGTCTTTCGTCATTCATTTTTATTACACCATGCTACTGTGTAAATAACTACGTGTGTACCGCATACGTGTGTGAAGCTAAAGAAGGAACCTTCATTCATCTCACAACCTGTGCTGTGCACACACCCAGCTGTGTGTGTGTGTGTCGGGGCTGTGAACTCATCCACACTTGTCTAAAATTGTTTGCACTGAACAAGACACTGATGCTACATTACGGTCTGTGATACCATGGTTGAGATATTGTTGCCGTGTGCCTGATAGCTTCCTCTGCACCGTGACACGTTACAGATCGTTCCCAGGTACAGAACGTTCCCTGACTTCCCACCGAAACACTATGCCCTTTTGACCCTTCATTTTACGCTGTGCTGAGAGCGAGACACAGGTGGGAGAGAAGGGGGTGGGGGGAAAGGAAGGTGGGTGCACGGGAGTCAAGGAGGACATGGGTTTACTCATAGAACGGGACGCAGAGGATAGAGGGAGAGGAAGGTAGAGGAGAGAGAGGGGATGGTAGAGAGGAAAGGGGAAGGTAGAGAGGGGGGAAAGAGAGGAGAGAAGGTAGAGGAGGGGAAGAGAGAAAGTGGGAAGGTAGAGAAAGGAGAGGCTGATGGTAGGGAGAGGGGGAATGTATGAGTCGTAGAAAGGGAGGCAGAGGAAGGTAGAGGGTAGAGGGAGAGGAAGGTAGAGAGGAGAAGGTAGAGAGGGGGGAAAGAGGAGAGATGGTAGAGGAGGGGAAGAGAGGAGAAGGTATAGAGGAGAGAGCAGGGAAGGTAGAGAGGGGGGAAAGAGAGGAGAGATGGTAGAGGGGAAGAGAGGAGAAGGTATAGAGGAGAGAGAGGGGAAGGTAGAGATTGGGTGGGGGGAGAGAGGAGAGAAGGTAGACGGAGGGAAGAGAGGAGAGAAAAAGGGGGAAAAGAGACAGTTCTCATGGTTTCCTTCTCTTTTATTTCAAGTTGATGAGCTGTTTTCCAAACCCTCAGTGCACAGAAGCTCCACCTCAAATCAACAGAACGACCACAAGAGTTCATCTCTCATACATATAAATTAAAAATGATCGTTATTTCCAAGACAATTTTTTACAAACTACAACTAAACTACCACAACAGATTGGTTGTCATTTTTTTTGCGTTTGTTTTTGTTTGTTTTTCCTCCACACACACAGACACTAAACAGATGAGTACAAACGTTTGCTTTGAGAGGCGCAACGGTAGTGGAACCTCCCGGGCCCAGTAGCCCGGTCACTTGAAACGTTGACACGCACACACAGGGCCCAGTTCACATGCTCTACAACTGCATCCGTTCCTCCCTCAATCCTCCGGGTAATGGTGTGAGGACAGGACAGGTAGCAGATGTGTGGTAGCACAGGCTAACACCCACCCAGTCACATTACATCAGAGGAGAGGAGGGAGCATGTGTACATTGCTTGAACAGGGCCCATGTCTGTAACAGTATTCACACTCGGTACATACACACCATCCAGGTAGCAGCTGGCAGACAGACTAGGCAGGCGGGCAGACAGGTAAACAGACTAGAGACACACACAGACAGGTAGACAGACACAGACACACAGACATACATATAGACAGACAGACACAGGTAATCAGGGAGACAGTAGTGCTGAGCTGCTATGACAGACAGGTGAGCTGCACTTTATACTATACTGGCTAGTTACAGACAGAGTTACACCGGTTCAAACAGGTTCAGACTGGTTCTGGTGGTTGACAGGATTCCAGTGGTGGATGGGTTGATCACTAGTATTATATTCTGCTGTTTCACAAGCATGGGGAGGAATGGGGGATGGAGGAGAGGGGAGGGGGGGAATTAAGGGATGGAGGAGAGGAGTGCAAGAGGAGAGGATGGGGGGAGAATAGGTGGAGGGAGGAGGAATCACTCTGCTTTAGTGCGCTTTATGGCCCCTGGGAGCTTGTCTTGAAGCCTGGAGGAGATGAGGAACACGAAGGAGCAGAATGTTAGCAACCATATAATCCAAGAATACTAAAAAAAGATCTAATCAATTACTAGTCAATTTACAAGTCTCCTAACCAATCACTGGGGAGACATGCGCCTCCCAACCAATCCAAAGCGAGACAGCTTTCCTAACCAATCACAGACGGGGACAGGGGGGGGGGGGGGGGGTCTTACTTGGCCATGGTCTCCTCCACCCGAGAGCGAATCAGATCAATGTATCGATCAATCTGGGTCTGGTAGAAGACACAGGGGTTAGCTAACAGTTTGCATGCGCACACACGCACACAGATAGTCATACGAGTATAATCATACCTTGTTCTTCTCATATATCAGAGGTGTGCTGAAAAAGATGATGTCAGCTGGGGAGAGAGACACATAGAGGGAGGAAGAGAGATCATGTTAAGGGAAACCACAGGGAGACCACTAGGTGCCGCTAGCCTATGTGGTAAGCAAATACTGACTGTTTCTTGACTCTTGATCCTTGATCTTCTGTACTTTCTATTTGCACTATTTGTGAGTTGCTGGATGAAAACCAATGCTAAAGGAATTAAATGTTCTGCTTTGTGTTGCTGGGGGGGCTGGCTAGGTGTTGCTAGGGGGTGGCTTGGTGTTGCTAGGGGGTGGCTTGGTGTTGCTAGGGGGCACTAGGGGAGGCTGTGTGTTGCTAGGCGCCGCCGGGTCTTACCCAAAATGAGGATGGTGATGCCATTGAAGACAGCTCCCACGTAGGTCATCAGCCACATCACACCTGCCAACTGGAACACACACACACGCAGCTCAGAACACACATTCCCCAGAAGTGCACGTATGGTTGGTAGGTGGACTTTGAGGGAGTCCATGTGGTGTTTGCATGTTTGAGTATAAGGTTATGTGTACATGTGTGAGAAGTGGTGTGTGTTTGTGAGGGTGCGTGTGCAGTGGTTTTGTTTTATTAGTTTCACGCAACGTGTGAGGGTGTGGTAGACACCTGTAATGGCTCATATGAAAAACCACACCCAAAAGACATACAAAAGGTTAAATATGAACATGCAAAATCCCCAATACATCCTAAATATTAGTATTCAAAAATTGCACACAAAAAAGTGAAGAATAGTACAAATTGCAAAGAAGCAGTTGTAATTGTAATATTCACATAATGAACAACATTTTGTATGTGTGATCATTATATACAATTCAAGTGTTTTGAAAGCAGGGCATCTCATAGACAATGACACGAGGAATCTGTTAAATGTGCATTGTCATTCCAGAAGATAAAGATAATAATAAAAGCAAGTATTTGATAGAAAATGGGACATTTTATACAAAGGAAGATGAAAAGGCCTAGCCTGTCTAGATGGTAACTAGTGAATTCTGAAGAAATTAATCACGTAAGAAAAAGACAAAGGTTTGAAGAACGTTGATGTCAAATTTGTGTGGTGTGTGTGTGTTCAGACCTTAAGGGAATCCACCAGGTCCTCCACTAGTAAGAGACGGCGTGCCTGTCTGGTGAAGCGGTTCACGTAGGTCAGCGACACATCCACTCCCTTCCGGAAGGTCTCCGCAGGGACGCTGATGTCACGCTCCATCAGGGCCCTGCCGCACACAGGGTTGAACGTTAGAGGGGAAGTCAAAATACAGCTCTATAAAATACAGCCCTGTTGAGTGCACTGGCCCTTTAAACAAAGCTCTAAAAAAGGTCCAGTCCACTCAAAACACAGCTCTGTAAAGCACAGCTCTGTAAAGGGTCCATCTGCTCAAAACACAGCATTTACATCCAGTACAGCGTGTATTACAAGGGGCAAGAGTCTGGCACCCACTTGAAGGGGTGGCCATCTTCAGACTTCTGCACGGCCTGGATGACAGACTTGTAGATGCGGAAGGTGATGGAGACGCAGAGGAAGGCCAGCAGCAGATAGGACACTACACTGATCACGCTGAAAGTCGCCAAGGAGACCAGCACCACTAGGGATAGGCCGAACGCCACCGCCGACTTCTTGGGGTCACGCCAGTAGACCAGCTCTAGGGCTGGATATGGACACACACACACACAGAGAGAGACACACACACCACACACACGGGATGGAGAGGGTAGGAGAAGAGGGGAAAGAAAGAACAGTTTGAGTGTTGATTGCTTTGAGAGCTCAATCCTTAAAATGGAACAAAATTGTGTCTATCCAGGCTGGTCATTTTTCTTTGGCACCACCTTCCATTAAAAATGCCACAAACTTAGGCTATATTCTAGAAATACTAATACATTCTACTTGAATTCTGTCCATTCGCTAAAACCTTACAGGGCACATAGTCACAACCGACTTGTCCCACACAAGCACACCGGCAGAAGTGCTACGTCATCGTGACAGCCATCTTGTAGTGACCAACAATGAACCAGCTAGTTTCCTCATGCGGCTCCAACCTCCATCCCCATCCTCACCTCTCAGCCTCCACTCCCTACCCCCCCCCCCCCTCCTCCTCCTCAGCCTCCACCCCCATCCTTCATCCCCTACCCTGAGCCTCCACACTCCATCCCCATCCTCAGCCTAGCTAGCAGGATAATCCATGTTACAACACAGGGGCTCACATACCTCAAAGACCACCCTGGAATGGAGTCATGTGTTAGGCCTTAGCAATTCTTGGGTAACCGACACAATAGAACCTCATAGTGGTCCATTATTTCCCGGTCACAAGCTCACAACAAGCTGCTAAACAGGCGCTCTACAACGGGCAATTGTGTCAGCATGCTCCGAGTGTGTGAGATATCCACTTGTTCGACTAGTCGAGGTTCATCGTTTATGTTAGTGGACTGTGACGGGATAGTGGTTGGGAGACAAATGCTCGTCAATATGATGAAGGTGGGCACATACTGCTTGAGCAAAGGAAACCAGAATTTGATGGCTGGCTAATTACAAATTGCCTTCTTAAAAACTCTCGCTAACAGTTACGATTTGCTACTGTACACCATCGCTAATGCAATATCAGAACGTACATAAATACTTTATAAAAGTAGAGACGTTAAACTGAACGTTACAGTGGGGATAATTGACCGCATTGAAAACACCTGCTGCTATATCCACGGCCTACGAAAGTGTGGTCCACAGCAGGATGTTAGTACCATTACCACAAGCACAGGCTGTTGGGTTAGCTAGACATCTTTTTTGGCCAAATAATAACGTCGGGTTCTTTCGTTTCGGATTATCTACCTAGCCGATGTGGGTGTACTTGCTACACATGCTAGTTAGCTAGCAGACATGTTCGTCAATCACTGTCAAACTGCCAAACCCCGCGCCCTGGCTCTAGCTAGCTGGCTAGTAGTAGCAGGTTAGAGCTAACCTAGCATTTGCATCATCCTGTTCTTCCGAAAGAATGATGCTGCTGAACGGGAGAAACCAGCAACGTAAAACATACTGTTGAAAATGGGTTTCGACATTAGTTTGACATATATGGAGTCCCCACTATACATTGAATTCAATTCGTTAATGCAGATGAATGAATACAGACCTGATAACGTGGATTCTTTCATCGCTGCTGCGGAGTTTTGAGAGGACGAGATGTGAGCAGACTGGGCCGTGGGGTCCATTTTTAGGATGATATCGCCTCGAAAAGCAAGTGAAAAAGAAACCCCCAAATTAGACAAATACTACAGACCTGTACACTCAACTTAAATTTGGGCAAATTCCGATTGATTACGCAAATCGTGATGGATGACTAGCTGGGTTACAACTAGTCCCGCCGTTGCTGTGAAAATTGTGTTTTCTCAGCACAACGAGGGGCGTGTCTTTGAGAGTGGGGGCTTTGAAGGTGTGGTACCCCATATTCCGTTAAAGTAATAGGCCACCTACATTTGAACCTTCCGAAATTGGAAGGGGGGGCGGGGGCGGGGGGGGGGGGGGCGTGTATGTGGACAGAAAAATACAAAGAAAGAATGTATGTTTGTTTGATGTATGAGAGACAGAAAGAGACAGGAAGAGACAGAAAGAGAGAGAGAGAGAGAGAGAGAGAGGGAGAGAGAGAGAGAGAGAGAGAGAGAGAGAGAGAGAGAGAGAGAGAGAGAGAGAGAGAGAGAGAGAGAGAGAGAGAGAGAACGAGAGAACGAGAGAACGAGAGAGAGAAAGCGATGAATGAGGGGGAATTCACTTAGACGCTTTAAATAACTTGTTGTGTTTGTTCTCAATATGCAATTCAGGCTTCTCATGCAATTCAGGCACTTCAGACAGCATCACTGCCCTACCGCTAGCTGCTGTTTTTTGGCTCCCCTGCACAGCCTGTGATGTTGCACGAAAGCTGTGTAGTGGACGGCAGCGGAGGAAGTGACTGATATTCACAAAGGAGTCAGCGACGAAACAACCCGAGCGCCTGCTCTTGCCGCAGCAATGGATGCGATCGGTGTTTCCTATACGAACCCGTTAGATGACTACGAGCTAATACGCCGAATTGGGAGCGGCACATACGGGGACGTCTTTAAGGTATTTCAATAACATCTTTCCTAATTGCACAAACGAACACGTTTCTACAACGGTTCAGGTTCCATTTACGGTCTCAAAGGGTGGCCCTACACCGAGGAAGCTGCAGAACCGTTTTTCCCCGTCCCAGGAGAGACACCTGTTGTTCCGCCGTGTTCCGTGACCGATTGCCGCGTCAGTTGGCCATCACGGCCCAAAATGGGCTTAGAACTAGTATTTTTTGCAGCTGTATTTGGTGTTAGTTTGTCAGTTGGCTATAGATTCACTTCTGCATCCATTTACACATTACATTGTATTCATTAACCAGACGCTTTTATCCAAAGCGACACACAAATAGAGCAGAAAGTACAGCAGAAAATCAGAAGTGCAGTTCTAACAGTATTTGTGGTCACACTCAAGGAACGTTGTGCATCCCTGTCTGTGATCACCTGTAGAGAGATTCCTTAGTGCAAACGTGTTGTGAGGTAAACTCTGCAACTGATAACCAGTTTGTGGTGCAGTCTAGTCATATTATTATTATCATTATTATTAGCCTAGGCAGTATGGTTGCATCAGTTCCAGACTTATGTTGTTGTTTATGATGATGATGCTGCCTGATTTATGTCAACAAGCCTGTGGGAACAGCATTGGCGGAAGCTAACTTCCTGTTCCTGTGCATGTTATATTACATCATATGATACCTTACACGTATAAACACTTATTAAATCTATTGAGCTGTTGTTATGTTCAGGGTTGGCTGGCAGGTTATGCGCGTCTGGGGAGAGCGTAGATGTGTAAACAGTTGATGACAATAAGCCAGAGAATTGAGAAAGTGAAGGAGGAAGTTAGTAACTGTGGATTTCTTAACTGGGTTGAATGAGGCCCTTTATACACAGACAACAACACAATCATGCCACATCGTAACCGTAGGAACCGTACTGTACTGTAACCATAACCGTAACAACCAGGCCTGAAGGGGCTGTGCTGGGGTCCAGGCCTGCAATAGGATCTCTGCTCATAGGAAGTCTCCCCCTCTACACACAGGAAACAGGAAGTGGGTACCGCTACAACGTAGTTCTATTTGAGAGTGTTATCATATCAGATTTTTTATCATCCTGACAGTTTTCATGTGTTTTTGCACCCTTATCCCATCCCATCATTTGTTTCCGGCAGTTGTTTGAACTCTCGGTCCTAATGATCTGATATGTAAATCAGACAGCCCCAGACCCCGAGAGCTTGCAGTCTCCATGGGGACCTGCAATGGCAATAGACATCCCTGTCCCACACCCACAGGAAGTGAGATTGAGATCTCCTGGTCGTCATAGAGACCGGCTTACTTCTGCATTCACGTTTCCTATCCCTTTTCTGCAGTTCTCGTTAAGTTATGCCACGTCTTCCACACCTGAACATTGTTATGGTGATAACCACTATTATTATCATCACTATGATGATGATGATTATTCACTGTATAATTGCAGTGCAGCTCTGTGGTAGAGCTTGTGAGTGCAGAGGTCAGACTCAAGAGGTCACAGGTTCAAATTCCCCCGTAGGTCGCTTTGTCTAAAAGCAGCTTCTGAATGAATCCATTGTTTCAATCTGTTTGACCCTCCTCCTCCTTCAGGCTCGGAACCTCCAGACGTCTGAGATTTCTGCCATCAAGGTGGTCAAACTGGACCCTGGTGAGTGCTCCTCATCCTCCTCACAGCTCCAGCTATTCTACTACCCTTCCAAACAGCATTGCCTCTCCCTGGCCCTCCAGACACCCTCCCTGTCCCTCCAGACACCCATCCCTATCCCTCAGACACCTATCCCTGGCCCTCCAGACACCCTCCCTGGCCCTCCAGACACCCATCCCTATCCCTCAGACACCTATCCCTGGCCCTCCAGACACCCTCCCTATCCCTCAGACACCCCTCCCTGGCCCTCCAGACCCCTCCCTATCACTCAGACACCCCTCCCTGTCCCTCCCTGTCCTGCCAGACACCTCTCCCTGGCCCTCCAGACACCCTCCCTATTCCTCAGACACCCCTCCCTGGCCCTCCAGACACCCCTCCCTATCACTCAGACACCCCTCCCTGTCCCTCCCTGTCCCTCCCTATCCCTCAGACACCTATCCCTGGCCCTCCAGACACCCTCCCTGGCCCTCCAGACACCCATCCCTATCCCTCAGACACCTATCCCTGGCCCTCCAGACACCCTCCCTATCCCTCAGACACCCCTCCCTGTCCCTCCCTGTCCTGCCAGACACCTCTCCCTGGCCCTCCAGACACCCTCCCTATTCCTCAGACACCCCTCCCTGGCCCTCCAGACACCCCTCCCTATCACTCAGACACCCCTCCCTGTCCCTCCCTGTCCCTCCCTATCCCTCCAGACACCTCTCCATGGCCCTCCAGACACCCCTCCCTGGCCTTCCAGACACCCTCCCTGTCCCTCCAGATACCCCTCCCTATCCCTCAGACACCCCTCCCTGTCCCTCCCTGTCCCTCCCTGTCCCTCCAGACACCCCTCCCTATCCCTCAGACACCCCTCCCTGTCCCTCCAGACACCCCTCCTTATCCCTCAGACACCCCTCCCTGCCCATCCAGACTCCCCTTACCCCCCCCCCCCCCCCCAAAACTCCCCCCTCACAGGGGTCATTACAGCTCATGATTGATTGACTTAATTTTTTTTATCGTTTTGGGGAGTGACAAAGAACCTCCACTGCACTGGATATAGGGGTTCTCTTCCCCTGCCGTCCACTGGTGATGACATCACATGTGCTCTGCTGTCCCCAGGTGATGACATCACATGTATCCAGCAGGAGATTACCATGATGAGGGAATGCTCACACAGAAACATAGTGGCGTACTACGGCAGCTACAACAGGTGAGCTACGCACACACTCGCTACACACACTTACTTCCCACACACATGCACCCACACACACTCACAGCACACACACACACTACACACACACACATTCGCACGCACACACATTTGCCATCCTTACTAGTGATGTTACTGACTGGTTGGTACGGGCTGTTTGTCAGGAACAACAAGCTATGGATCTGTATGGAGTTCTGTGGAGGAGGATCCCTGCAGGATCTCTACAGAGGTAAACCACTCTCTGTTCTCCCTTCACCTCCACCTCTTCCGCCTTCACCTCCTCCTTCATCTCCTCTACCCCCTCCGCCTTCACCTCCTCCGCCTTTACCTCCTCCAGCTCACCTCTTCCACCTCCTCCTTTAACTGGAGTTTCTCTTCTTCTCCTCCTCTGACTTTGACTTTGTTGTCTTGTATCCGTAGTGACGGGCCCTCTGAAGGAGAGACAGATAGCATATGTCTGCAGAGAGACGTTACAGGTGAGACCTGCCTGCCTGCCTGCCTGCCTGCCTGTCTGTCTGCCTGTCTGCCTGTCTGTCTGTCTGTCTGTCTGTCTGTCTGCCTGTCTACCATTTCAGTTAAGATGTGATTATTGTTCATCGTGCCTGGTATGATGTGGTTAATGTGGTTGCTTGGCACTGTGCCTGGTAAAGACATACCAACCAAAATACAGACTGTTCCTTGACTCTGACCAACAAAACACTGTTAGAACTATGCACTTCTGATTCTTGATTTCCTGCTGTAGTTTCAGTGCACCATATTTGTATGCTGTATTGGATTAAAGCATTTGCTGAATGAATAAAATGTAGTCTTATCATGTATAACTATATCCTGTATAACTGTATCCTGTTTAACTGTGTTTGCTGGCAGGGACTGCATCACCTGCACCAAGCTGGTAAAATGCACAGAGATATAAAGGTGAGACTGGAGTTGAATGAACTGTGTGTGTGTGTGTATGTGGGGGGTGGTGGGGGGGTACTTGTGTGTGTATGTAGTGTGTGTGTGTAATGTGTGTATATGTGTGTGTTTGTATCTATGCAGTGTGTACACGTGTATTTAGTGTGTTTCTAACTTTGGGTGGATCTTCCATGTCCTGTGAGGTCAATGTATGAGTGTGTGTGTGTGTGTGTACTGTGAATTCATCGTGTCAGAGTGTGTGTGTGTACTGTGAACTCATTGTGTCAGAGTGTGTGTGTGTGTGTACTGTACTTTGAGCTCATTGTGTCAGTGTGTGTTTCTGTCAGGGAGCCAACATCTTACTGACAGAGAGAGGAGACGTCAAACTGGGTAAGTCAGTACCCCCCCCTCCCCCTCCCAGCTCATTCCTCTCCACCAACACTGTCAACACTGACCATCTCAGTATCTCTGACTATCTCAGTCTGAGCACCTCCGCACTAATCTTAACCCCCACTCCCTAACCCATATCTCCCTAAACCCCATCCCCCCTTCCATTCCTCCTCCTTTCCTTCCCCCTATCTTCCCCTCGTCTCTCCCCCTTCTCCCCCCAGCGGACTTTGGCGTAGCGGCCGAGATCAACGCCTCAGTGGCCAAAAGGAAATCCTTCATCGGCACCCCCTACTGGTGAGTCCCCGAACCGCCCAACTTTTGACCATGGTGTTGGTCCTGTGTTAGCCCTGTGAACTGAAGCCATGTCCTGCCCTTGCAGGATGGCGCCCGAGGTGGCAGCGGTGGAGAAGAAGGGCGGGTACGACCAGCTGTGTGACGTCTGGGCGTTGGGCATTACGGCCATCGAGCTGGCTGAGCTGCAGCCGCCCATGTTCGACCTGCACCCCATGAGGTGAGCTATGCTACGCTAAACCAATGTAATGCTATTTTATGCTATGCTATGCTAAACCATGCTATGGTATGATGTTAGCTGCTATGCCATGCATGACTATGCTATGCTATGCTAGCCAATGCTATACAAAACCAAACCCTGCTATGTTAAGCTACCAACGCTATGTTAGGTTATACTATGCTATGCTGTACTGTACTCTGCTCTCTCTTCCAGGGCATTGATGTTGATGTCGAAGAGCAACTTCCAGCCTCCCAAGCTGAAGGACAAGGCCAAGTGGTACAGTAAACTACTTCCTGTCATGTGACGAGTGAAAGGTGCAATCCATGGGTTGTACCGGGATTGTGTGTGACTGTGTATGAGGCTCATGACTGCCCCCCTCCCAGTAGCATCTTTAGTAAAGTCCCCCCCCCCAGGTCGGCTGCCATGCACAGTTTTGTGAAACTGTCTCTGACCAAGAACCCTCGCAAGAGACCCACAGCAGAGAAGATGCTGCAGGTAGGAACTCACTTCCCTCCTGACCCTCCCTCCCTCACCTCCCACCTAACCCTCACCCCCTTCCTCCCTCCTAACCCTCACCTCCGTCCCTCACCTCCCTCACCTGGCTCCCTCCCTCTCTACTAACCCTCACCTCCCTCCCTCTCTCCTAACCCTCACCTCCCTCACCTGGCTCCCTCCCTCTCTCCTAACCCTCACCTCCCTCTCTCCTAACCCTCACCTCCCTCACCTGGCTCCCTCCCTCTCTCCTGACCCTCACCTTCACCCAGGGCCTTAATCATAATATATATTGGGGGGGACACAACTAAACGTAAAACGTTTTCAGGGGGGACCCTCAGACTCCCCAGCAGATGTTGTCCCCCCCCCTCTGAACTCCATGTCCCACCTGTCCCCATGACCTCTGACCTCCCTGACCCCTGACCTCCCTCTTCCCTCTCCCAGCATGTATTCGTGACCCAGCTGCTCACCAGGAACCTGGCCATCGAGCTGCTGGACCATGCAGGGAACGCTGACCTTCTGACCTCACAGACCATGGACGAGTCTGACCTGGAGGTACCTCCCCTCTCCCCCTCTCCTGTCTTCACTCTGCTCCTCTTCTGTTCCCTCCACCCTCCTCCTCTCCTCTCCTCTGTCATTTCTATGGCTTCATTTTTCCTTGTGTGTGTGTGTGTGTGGTGTGTTTATGTGCATGTGGTGCGTGTGTGTATGAGCGTGTGTGTGTGTGTGTGTGCGTGCAGACCTGCAGTGCATTCCCTGATAAGATCCAGTCATTGGTGAGACACCAGCCTCCCCAGAGGACACAGTCAGAGGAGAAGTGTGAGTGACCCCCCCCCCCCCCTCCACACACATTCACACACCCCACCACACATACGCACACATGTACCCTCACCACACACACACATGAGGTCCATAGTTGACTGAGGGTTGTTTTTGTGTGTGTGTCAGTTGGTCAGGTGCTGTTCCCCTGCCCTCTGAGGAAGGAGGGAGAGCCTGATCTGGTGGGTCACAACCCTGCTACCCCCCTCCCCCCAGCCTTCCCTTTTATGTTCCTCTCTCCCACTCCTCCTCTCCCTCTCTCTCTCTCTCTCTCTCTCTCTGTCTCTCCTAATACCCCCCTCTCCCTCTACCCCCCAGTCCCTCTGCTCCTGCCCCCACTCACATCAGCTAACATTCCCCCCCTTCCCTCCCCTCTAGGGCAGCTATGAGGACTGGTGTATGGTTGAAGAGGAGAGCAGCTCTCTGTAAGTCACTCCTTCTCTCTCTCCTTCTCTGCCTCCTTCGCTGTCTCTTTTCCTCGCTCTTTCCCTCTCTTACTCTTTGTCTGTCTGTCTCCTCTCTCCATTTCTCCCCCCCCTCTCTCTGTCTCTATCTCTCCCCCTCGCTCTATCTTTCCTTCCCACCTCTTGCTCCCTCCCTCTTTTCACTTTAACTGACTCCATGGGTCAAATATGTGTTTGCAGTCCTCCCGTTTGAATATGCTATTGTGCTATGGGGGTGTAACTGGTTGTTTTTAACACCCAAGAAAGGCTTTCAGAAATCAAAATCTCTCCCTCCCTCTGTCTCTCTCCCTCCCTCTGTCTCTCCCTATGCCTCCCTTTCACCTTCTCTCTCCCTCTCCTACTCCCTCTATCTGTTTCTCTCTGTTTCTCTCTTTCTTCTTCACTCCCTCTCTGCCTCCTTCTCCTTTCCCTCTCTCTCCCTCTCTCTCTGTCTCTCTCCCTCTCTCTCTGTCTCTCTTCCAGGGGTCTACTAGAGAGTGTGGAAGAGGCCCTTCAGGGCAGGTGAGCCTTTCTAGAACACAGTAACTTCAGCTGAATACATAACTGTGTGGTGTGTGCGTGTGGTGTATGATTGGGGTGTGCGTGTGTGGTGATTGTGTGTCTATGTGCGGCGTGTGTGTGTGGTGTATGTATGTGTCCCTGTATACATAACTAATTTAAGCTGAAGCAGATATTACAGTTTTTTTCAAATGCTTACACACATTTTTTTTTACTTGTCCTCTTTTTTTCTAAACTTAACACACAAATCCAAGAACTGCACACACAAAATGCAAAATGCCTCGCTTCTCTTGCAAAATGAAGCACTGCATTCAAAATATCACAAACACGTCTCAAAAGCAAACATTAGTCTAATGTTGCAAACATTTACCATTATATTACATTTTTGGATATATCATATACACACAGTTATTCAAAACCTAAAGCTCTTCTTTCATGAGATCCTTTGTACATTTCTGTACAAGATTGAAAGTAAATGGCAGAGATGATGAAAAATTCATGGTAAACACGAAAACAAGATTGAAACCAAACTTTTTTATTTACTATAAGCATTTGTGGTTGTGAATACAGTATTACACAGTACGAAAGAAAGAGTGTAGTAGGACAGAAACAAAACCTAATTTGAAAAAGGTATACAGTAATATATATTATTTTCTACAATATTGTCAGAATGTTTTCTTACAGTCACTGTAAGAAAACTGTACTGTTGCACAGTATGATACAGTAACCCACCAGACTGTGACCAATCATGCAGTGCACTGCAGTCAATGGATGCATGGGTGCTAAAATATATGTTTGTGTATAGTGTGTTTTGCTGAAACAGCTATTATATGTACATTAAAACATGTTTACACTACAGTAGATTGTTACATACCTGTTATCATTTCTACAGTAAAGGTTCAAATTATACCCACCACTGTAAATCGACTCAAATTAGGCTATTTATAGGCCTATACTAAAGCCATGATTGGTTGGTGTTGAGTAAAGCAATGCGTGTTTGCACGTGAGGAGTTAGTGTGAGGCACTGATGAATTAGTGTGGCATTTTGATTGTGTTTGAAAAAGGAAATCAAGATGCTTCACCTGAATTGTGTGTGTTACGTGTGTTGTGTGTTGTGTTTTGCAAAAAGTGTTTTATGAAATTGAAAACTGAGTCAAAGGCCAAAAATGTGCGTATGGTTTTGCAGATTTGAGGTGTGGTTCTGGTGTTTGAGTGTCAGGTTTCAGAAATTGTGTGAAAAGTAAGGAATTTGTGTGTGAGCGTTTGAAAAAAACGGTAACTTAGTTTGTGTTGTGTTGCAGGAGTCTGACCATGAAGAGAGCGCCCTCGGGTGGGGTAAGAGAGAACTTCAGACACACTCAGCCTTGCTCAGGCCACAGAGAAATACATCAAAAACACCATATCTGTGTGTGCATGGTATGTACGTGTGTGTAGGACTCTCCAGAGGAGGACTGGGGCGGCACAGTGAAGCGAAGCCCCGCCCCCTTGCTGTCAACCGTCCCCATTTACCCCCCCGAAGGTTACCCAGGTTATACAGACCCCTCCCCCTCCACTGGCCCCACCCCCTTCACTCCCACCAGCACATCAACAGACCAATCAAAATCCTTGTCATCAGACGCGGTACTCTTCAGCTCCTCCCTTTTTACTGATGACTCCATCTTCTCTGAGCTCACCCTGTCTGACTCCCCAGAAGGTACACACACACTCTTCCTCACACACACACATGCATGTACACTCACACGCACACATGCTCTCTCACCCCCCACACACTCACACACCATGTTTGTTCCTGCAGAGGGCAACAGTGAGGCGCAGGGTCAGAAGGCGGAGGAGAGGCCCCGCCCCCTCCCACCCCCAGCGTGGACCCTGAGGAGGAACACTGAGGACACGGTCAGACACACACACATACTCTCCTCTCTATCTCACACACACACACACATACTCTCCTCTCTATCTCACACACATACAATCTCCTCTTTCATTCTTACACACACATACTCTTCTCTCTCCCTCTCTCTCTCTCTCTCTCTCTCTCTCTCACACACACACACACACTTCTCAAAAAGTGGAGGACACATTATGTGATGCTTTTTTTTTCCAGGGGGAGGTTTGTCACGGACTTCCACCCACACCCAAAGTCCACGTGAGTACACGTCTCACTGTCAATCAGTCAGAACCAGTCAGTCAGTCTACTCTACACACCTCAAGATCAGAACCAGTCAGTCAGTCAGAACCAGTCAGTCAGGTTACATACCTCAAGACCAGAACCAGTCAGTCAGTCAGAACCAGTCAGTCAGGTTACATACCTCAACACCAAAACCAGTCAATCAGAACTAATCAGTCTAGGCAAGGCAAGGTAAGTTTATTTTTTATAGCACATTTCAACAACAAGGCAATTCAAAGTGCTTCACATAAAACCATTAAAAGCATCAAAACACAATGCAAAAGAAAACAAGATTTAAAAAGAATTAAGAACATTCAATAAGACATTAAAAACTGTCAAAAAGCAAGAAATAAAATCAAATTTGCGCACCTCATCTGACCACCAGAACCAGTCAGTGTAATCCCTCCCCCCAGCTTGTGAGTGCTAAGCTGTAAGACCTTGCCTCTCCAGATGGGGGCGTGTTTCTCCAAAGTGTTCAACGGATGTCCACTGACTGTCCACTGTGCGGCCACATGGGTTCTACCCAAGACCAAAGGTAGGATCAAGAGTCAGGCTGGGGTCAAATGGGGGTCAGGGGTCAGGCTGGGATCAGGTCGGATGTCTAGCATCAGGCTGGGAGTTGAGGATCAGACTGGGAGTCTGGGTCAAAGTTCAAGGTCATGGAAGGGATAACTTGATGCACCAGATCATTGGGATGTTCAGCAGCCAGACCCTGTGGTCCTCTCTCTCTCTCCCCCCCCCCCCCTCCCCTCCAGACCAGCACCTGATCCTGGGCACAGAGCAGGGCATCTACACCCTGAACCTCAACGAGCTCCACGAGGACAGCATGGAGAAGGTGAGGGACCACTTATCTGTGAAGCCATCTGTGGTATTGTAGGGCTTGGATAGAGGGCTATAAAAATAACTTTGATTTAATCATCATATTCACAACATATGCTGCATATATACTGATCCTTCTCTCTCCTCTCCTCCTGTTCCTCCACCTCCCTTTCCTCCTGTTCTTTATGTTCTACTTCTTGTTCCTTCTCCTCCTGCTCCTCCAGTTGGTGGCTCAGAGGTGTACGTGGTTGTATGTGATGAACAACGTCCTCATGTCTGTCTCAGGTAGTAATGGATGACATTGTTTACATCACTTTAAGGTTCGATTGTTTTGTTTTTACACCTTGTATTCTCTAGTCTACTTATCCAGAAATATGAAGCACTGGACTGCAAATGTAAATGTCTTATTGTATGTGACAAATGACGATAAACTAGTACGTGAAACGAGAACTTCTCTCTCAGGTAAGTCTTCTCAGCTTTGCTCCCAGCGGCTCACCTCCCTCTTCGACCAGCGCAGATGCAAGAGGCAAGGGCAGCTGTCAATCAACGCTCACCGCCTATCAGAGAGGATAAACTCCAGGTAGGCGGGCCCAGATGCACTACAGAGGGAGACTAAAAGACTGACCAGGAGTTACTGTATAAGTTGGAGTTTCTGTCTTTACACCCTTCCTTTCTCCCTCCCTTGATCACACCCCTCCCTCTCTCTATACCCCTCCCTCTTGCTCTCCCTCCCTCCCCCCTTTCTCTCCAGGAAGTTCTCCATATCAGGGAAGGTTCCAGACACTAAGGGTTGTCGGCGCTGTGCTGTAGGTGAGGAAGGCCGGAACGTTTAGGGAACGCGGAACGGGTGTTTTCTCTGTATAGCTAATGATCTTCTCCTCCCTCTCCAATTTTCCTCCCTCTCTGCCTCCTCTCCGTCTCTCATCCTTCCTCCATCCTCTCTGCCCCCCCCCACTCCTCTGCGCCCCTCCTCCTTCTCCCCAGTGCGTAGCCCCTACACAGACAGTGTGTTCCTGTGTGCGCTGGTTCCTACAGGCCTGGTTCTGCTGCTCTGGTACGAACCCCTGCAGAAGTTCATGCAGTTGAAGGTGAGTCCGATGGATGGATGGATGGGTAGATGGATAGATAAAATGAAATGTATTGATCAACGTCTGTCCACCCCCCATCTGCCTTCCCCCCCCCTCCTTCCCCTGCCCTCCTGTTGTTCTCCCCCCCCCCCCCCTCCCCCAGCACATAACCACCACCCTGCCAGAGTCTCCTCCTGTATTTGAGCTGCTGGTCAGAGAGAGGGAGGAGCTTCCACAGCTTTGTGTGGGCGTGAGCAGACGCCAGTCACCCGACTGCAGCCATGCCCCCGGACACATCAGCTTTCACATCATCCCTCTGGATGACTCTCCTCCGCTAACCCCGCCCCCAACATGGCCGCCGCTACAGGTGGTGCAGGTGACCCAGAGGGACAGGGACTCCATCCTCATCGTCCTGAAGGGTGAGGTCTACACACACACACACATGCACCACACACACAGCTGGACTGAGACTGTCATGGAGGGTGATGTCTACACAGATACAGAACAGGACCATTCTGATTGGTTGTCTCTGAGCAGACTCGGTGGAGGTGGTGAACTTGGAGGGCATGGCCAACCCAAGAATGACCTCCATGACCTTTGACTTCCCCATCCAGACTCTAGGTAAGACAGAGTCCTCAGCTGATTGACTGACTGACTGATTGGCTGACTGATTGACTGACTGTTTTTCTGTCTCCAGTGTGTTTGCAGGACAGTGTTCTGGTTTTCTGGAGACATGGCCTGAGGGGGAGGAGCCTGGACAGAGACGAGGTGATTGTCCAATCACACGCTACAACAGATATCAGTTATAACAGCCACAGTTATAAAAGCTACAGTCATCAGTAATAACTACATTTATAACAGCTACAGCTATCAGTTATAACAGCTACAGTTATAACAGCTACAGTTATCAGTATTGCTTCAGGTACAAATACAGTTATTAGTTATAACAGCTACAGTAAAAAAAAATACAGTTATAACAGGTAGGCTACAGTTATCAGTTATAACAGCTACGGTTATAACTGGTACATTTATCAGTTACAGCTCCCAGTTATAACAGCAACAGTTAACCGCTACAGCTACAGTTATAACAGCTACAGTTATAACAGCTACAGTTATCAGTTATTACAGCTATCAGTTATAACAGCAACAGTTATAACAGGTCAAGTTAACAGCTACAGCTAACAGCTACAGCTAACAGCTACAGTTGTAATAGCCACAGTTGTAACAGCTACAGTGTAACACAGGTGTGTCGTGCCCCTACAGGTGACTCAGGACATCACTGATGAGAGCAGAGTGTTCAAGGTCCTGGGAGATACCAGGTAGAGTAGCATCAGACTCACACACATACACCTCTCTACTGACCTGACCAGACACACCTCTCAGCTGGCCTGCTGGGTTAACCACCCCCCTACCTCCCCAGGGACATAATTCTCCAGAGCACCCCCACCGAGGACGCTTCCTCCCCCAGCAACCTGTACATCCTGACTGGACACGAGAGCAGTTACTGACAGGGATCCAGACCATGACCAGGACCTAGGACAAATACCAAGACCAGAAACAGTACCCAGACCAGTTCCAGACCCAGTTCTAGACCCAGTACCAAGACCAGACCCAGGACCAAGGCCAGAACCAGGACAAGATGGCTGTCACTTCCACCCTGGTTTATGAATGCTTCTCAGCCAGGACTATTAAATGTTGCAGCTGTTTTTTGAATCAATTTGGGGAAATAAACGTCTACATTTATTTATTTATTTTATAAATAATCATCCCTCAGTGTCCTGTGTCTTTCTATGTCGTACACCCGACCTTACACCTATCACTTTCAACAGAACTATCCTTGAGCCGAGTATTAGCCTGTTACTTTAGCAGTAGCACTGTACAGTGCAATATGACTATCCTTTTAAAGGATGCTGCCCGGAGCCCCTCGTAGCAGCTGATTCAGCTGCTGCGCGCTTGAGCCAATCACGCCAGTCTCGTAGTAAGGTAGCGCGAGCCTGAGTAGAGAGCTATTAAAGGAACCGAGACCGTGTGACCGGCTGCTGCGCTCAAACAAACAACTCAGGTAGGCGACCGAGCGGCCTAACAAAAACAATTGTTTAAAGTCTTAATCTTAACAGTAGTTTATTATAATATGTAATACTCTTAATGGTTGTATGGTTATATTTTCCTGAAAATAGATTATGAGTGATGTTCATTTGTAGGCTAAAGATGAGAATGTAAAAAAAAAAATCTCAATTGGTTGATTAAACCGTGACCCACTTACATTAGAACATTATTACATTCGTGAAATTATTTGATGCAAATCAGTTTAATGTTTTGTGTAGTCGGCGTATTAAGATGGCTGGCTGGGCGCTAAGCCATTCTAACCGAGACCGTCCATCAGATGTCAAATAACCGCTACAAAAATAATCATTACTTCAAGTTTAAAATTGTAATTGTTTTCTTTCTGTATCCGCTACAAATAAATATTTTTCGAACTGGCATCTATACTTTAGTTTGCGCTTTGTTGGTCTGCTGACTCGCCTCCATACCAGTCCTGGCTGGCTCATACAGCCTTCGCTTCTGACTGTGGCTGCGCGATACCTCGCAACTTTAACAAACTGCATTATTGTGTGCTATATTTCAGACACGTCGTTGAAAAGGACAGAGTTTGTAGTCCACTTTTATAAATACGATCTGAATATGTATTGAGCGTTGACACTGGTCTAATGTTGAGTGTAATCCAAGGCTGTGTGTCTTTGCGCTCAACTATAGAAGCTTACAACAGCGAGCTGAAGCCATTTTACAGCGCGTAAGCTCCTATTGCCTCAACCCCTCGCTTTAAAGTGTGCTCGTCAATTCATAGCTTTGCGATCGCGTCATGAAAGTGAGTTCAAATATACCTCGCATCGTCGCTTTTTCAAAGAGCAAGGGGAGGATTTAAAAACATAGTTAAAATTCAAGGGTTGTTTCTGTCATGAGAAGACATTTCACAAAATGGAAGATAATTAAGTCGCAAACTCGGACAAGGATGTGAAATAGGTGACTACTTGATGCCATAGCTTTCGTGGACGTTGGACACGTTCATGAGGTCTAGTCTCATTCTTCATCACTTCAATACTCAGGATATCTTATCAACATAAACGAATGGATAACAACGTGGGTTTAATCATATTTACCGTCAAATAGCCTTATTAAACTCTTGTTGCATGAGGGATAGGCTAAGCATATAACGGCCCAATTAGATGAATAGTTGTATTACCTGTGGCTTATGCACCTCTAAAGTGGATATTACAGACATTAGTTGAGTGCAGTAGGCCAATCGTAAAGCTACTGTGACCTTGGGGCAAGTTCAATCATAAAAACGGTGCATAAAAATCTGTTACGGTTTCTGGGTTAAAGGACACGTTCCTTCAAAAACGGCGAGCAAGGACGTCACGTCTGGTGTGTGTGTGTGAGGTGTTACCCAATCAGAAGCAACCTGTAGATATAAACATCACAATATTAAGAAGGCCGTGCGAAGCTGGCAACGTTTCACACTGGGGGTGTTCAACACAAACAATTCTTTCAATGTTTTGCGATGTCTTATCAGGCTTGTATGTTCCCCTGGTCTTACAGGAAGTGTGACCCGCTGTTTCCTGGTCTTGCAGGAAGTGTAACCAAGTGTTTCTGGTCCTACAGGAAGTGAAGAGAGACTGCATCAACTGCTACTCAGGATGGCCAAAGGTGACCCTCGGAAGCCCAAGGGCAAGATGTCCGCCTACGCTTTCTTCGTTCAGACCTGCCGTGACGAACACAAGAAGAAGAACCCAGATGTCCCGGTCAACTTCTCAGACTTCTCCAAGAAGTGCTCCGGAAGGTGGAAGGTGAGAGAAGCATCTCCTATACACACACACACACACACACACACACAGGGCCTCGTCTACTCCTACACACAGCCTGCACCTATACACACACACACACACAAACACACACACATAGGGTCTGTTCGTAAACGCACACAGCCTGTCCTTACAGTCCTGTGCGTGTTGTCTTCCTGTAGACCATGTCTCCCAAGGAGAAGTCAAGGTTCGAGGACCAGGCCAAGCAGGACAAGGCTCGCTTTGACCAGGAGATGAAGGGTTACACACCCAGCAAGGGTGCGGGCAGGGGCAAGAAGGCTCGGAAGGACCCCAACGCCCCCAAGAGACCCCCGTACGTTTACACCCTCTCTGACCTCTCACTACGGACCCCCATAACACAGAGCCTAAACACTGTCCGTGTACACTCTGATCCTCTCTCTGTCTCTGTTTCTCTGTCTGTGTTTCTGTATGTCTGTCTCTTTCTCTCTCTTTCTTTCTTTCTTTCTTTCTTCCCCCCCCCCCTCCCTCCAGGTCTGGGTTCTTCCTCTTCTGTGCTGAGCAACGCCCCAACATCAAATCCCAGAACCCCAGCTTTGGCATCGGGGACGTGGCTAAGAAGCTGGGCGAGATGTGGAACAACCTGTCCGACTCCAGCAAGCAGCCCTACGTGGCCAAGGCCAACAAGCTGAAGGATAAGTACCAGAAGGTGCATAGTTCTAAGAGTGTTTTGCGGTCTGTGTTTCACCTGGCACAGTGCACAGGAACCACATCTCAGCTTCCAGGCACAGTGTAATAATAACCACGTCAGCTACCAGGCACGACAGCCGAGCTAATTGCTGAGAGTTACTGAAGTCCTTCTTGTTGCAATAATGGCCGCCATTTTGAGGAGGCAGTAAGGTGTTTGTTTACCGGGCTGTCGAACTTCCGGTTTCTAAGACACTTCCTTCCTGTCTCGCAGGACATGGCAGACTACAGAGGGAAAAGCAAAATGGGCGGGGCGTCCGCCTCCAAATCGAAGAAGGCTGCGGACGACGACGACGAGGACGACGAGGAAGAAGACGACGAGGAAGACGACGATGACGACGACGACGACGATGAATAACTGTCCGTTTTCGTTCGTTTTCGTTTTCTAGACACAACTTATTTTCTTTTTCCGCCCTTCAAATGTTTCGGGGGTTATGAAAACACTGGCTTTAAATTTATACAGCATCACCTTACTGTAAGACCACCGTAGCACGTTCAGAGTCCCAGCTCTGCAGCCCGTGGAGGGTCTTGTTCCTTGTTGACATCTACAGAACCTAAGGGTTTCATGACCTGTGACGGTTCCCCTTTCTCTGCCGGCCAGTGTTCTCCTGACCCCTCCTTCTCCAGACAGCCCTGTCTGTGCTAGTAGGATACCTCCCCTTATTTAGGATTTGTGCTGTGTATATATTACGGTGTTGGAATAGATGTAGGGCTTGTTTTATTTAGGACAGCAGGTGGAGTGAGAGGCCATGGTTTGGAGGGAAGAAGCCCTGGGAGGTCGTGACCCTGACCTGTAGGGAGGGAGGGGTTTAAGACGTCAAATGTTTATAACCCCCCCCCCTCTCCCTGACCCACCCCCCCTGCTCTCACCTTGCTCTCCCTAGTCTCTCCCTGGTCCTCGCTGGGCTCCCCCTTGGTCTCTCCCCAGTTCTCCGCCCCTGGGGGCTCATTTATAAAACTAGTAGTAGTAAATTTCACTTAAAAACGTTGCGTACGAACAAAGTGCGTGCGCACAAATATATTCTGATTGATAAAACACATGCACATTCCACTCAACATGCAAGTTTTCCTTTATAAATCACAACTTACTGGAAATTAAGCGTACGTACGCAAGCGTCTTGTCCCACCCAAGTAACGCCCATAATTGCCTATAAAGGGTCAATGGCCGGCCCCAAATTAATATTAATAGGTTTAGGGTTAGTAACACTTTCAGGCATTTTCATTGACAGTTATGCGCAACGAACATGTGAAAACATATATGACACTGCATTCCTGACTAAAGCAACAGCATCAGTTTAAACCAAATTCGTCTTTATGTTCACCGAATTATTTATGAGAATACATTTCATAACATGCAAGAAGTGTTGACTGATTATTGATCCAATCAAATATTATTCCAGATTAAACCGTACAGATATTGGAGGAGTCTTTTTGCATCAACAGATATCTCGTTTGTATTTATTGGAAATCATGTATTTTGTGCGTGCACTCCAGTGAACTCTTCATATGTAACACGTGTGAGGTTATATTTGGATTTCTTTTTCACAATGTTATCAACTTGAAGGCTTGTCTCGAGTTTCATCCTCCTGCCATCGGAGTTGCAGTTTCCCATTTCTCAAAGTTTTGTGCATACGCATGGGAAACAGTGTGCGTGGAGGACTCACGTGAAGTTTCTTTTTTATAAATCCCAAAGTTTGCCGTACAAACTGGTGTTCGCATTAATTTGTGCGTACGCAACGTTGATAAATGAGGCCCCTGGTCTCCTCCCTGCTGTCTCTTTGCTCGGTCACAACTATCAGGTCTGTGTTTTGAATATTTCGTTTGGATGGACAGCTTTAGGTTGAAGTTAACCTTGTGCTAATGAACGTAAGGTTTTGACACCTGTAATGAATTTTATGTTTAGGGTGGTTCCAAATAAAGTACCAGATTTTTACATGTGTTTATTAGCATTCATTTTTTTTTTACCTGATGGCATAACAGCTGTATAAGAAAACTTGGGTGGGGGGGGGGGGGGGGGACCAGATCAGGGTTTGGCCTGACTAGACCAGGGTTAGGCCAGAGTACACCAGGGTTGGACCAGACCAAGCCAGAATTAGTACAGACCAGGGTTAGACCAGACTAGACTAGGGTTAGACCAGACTAGACCAGGGTTAGACGAGACTAGACTATGGTTAGACCAGACTACACCAGGGTTAGACCAGACTACACCAGGGTTAGACCAGAACAGGCATGACATGTGATCATCTGCCAAGAGAGTATTCCTACTGTGTTTAAATTCGATTGATTGATTGATTATTGTGGAGAGATAGCTCTATCTAAGAACGTCATTTCCCCAGTGGCAGGGACTAAGCTATCAGCCAGCCAGATGCATCAACACCGAGACATCACGGGTCCAAAGGGCAATCGTTTACAGCGCATCTATTACAGGCAGACTCATTTTGCGTGTTTTGTGGTGCCGGTGCCACTTACCTTTGTGTGTATCATCTTCGGATCTATGGCGGCGGAGGAGAGATGTTCTCTGCATTCTTTTACCGGCACTGTCATTGACTTCATGGCCGGGGCTATGGGCAAGTACACTTTTAAAACTTTTTTGAATTTTATTACTTGGAAAAGGCTACTGATAAATATTACGTAGCCTACTGTAGGCTTACAATGTTTGAAAGTTCCGTTTTACGGTATATAACAACAAACCTCAAGCGTTGCAAACAGATACGATGTTTATTAGAAGAACATATAGACTAAGTACGATAGATAAGGACTAATCAGATTTATTGATCAGGTGGTGTCGCGTGCGTGCTGAGCGGCCAGCCGTTCGACACGGTGAAAGTGAAGATGCAAACATTCCCGCGTATGTACCGAGGCTTCCTTCACTGCAGCCTGCACAGCTACCGACAGGACGGGCTGCGCGGACTCTACCGCGGCACTGCAGCCGCGCTTCTCTCTAACGTGGCGGAGAACGCCGTGCTGTTTGCGTGCTACAGCTCCTGCCAGCAGGTCACCAGAGTCGGGTTCGGTCTGGATGAACACGCCCCGCTCAGGTGGATTCCTCTCCCAGGGCCGGCCCTATGGTTTTGGGGGCCCTAAACAAAAATAGTGTAGGGGGCCCTTTGATTGGCAAAAAAAAAATAAAAAAAATAATAATAATAATTGCCAATCAAAGGGGAGGGGGGAACCAATCGCGGGGCCCTAAACAAATGTTTAATTTGTTTATTAGGTCGGGTGTAGTCTAACCCCAGACTCCTCCCCCCTCCTCAGTGATCTCCAGAGCGCGGTGGCTGGCTCCCTGGCATCGGTTGCCTCCTCCCTGGTCCTCAGCCCCACAGAGCTGGTCAAGTGTCGCCTTCAGGCTCTGAGTGAGCTGAGGGCGCTGGGCAGAACCAGCATGGAGACACACGTGTAAGTGTGTGTGTGTGTGTAAGTTTCATATCCAAAGGTCTTTTACAAGCTATGGCAAAAAGGGCTTGACACTTGCCCACACAACTGCTACACCAACCTAAGCCCTCAAGGAAGACAAGGAAAAACTCACAGGAAAAAATATAAGAAAACAAATAAAAACACTGAAGGAGAAATTCAGGGAGGGATGCCCTCCTCTAGAGTCAGTGTGTGTATGTAGGTGTGTGTGTATGTGAGTCAGACAGGTCAGATTTGTTCCTCCATCCATTCAAAGGAAAGTGTGTGTGTGTGTGTGTTCAGCTCCAGCTGGACCGTGGCGAGGGAGATTGTGAAAGCGGAGGGGGGGCGTGGCCTAATGCAGGGTCTGACCAGCACCTGGCTGAGGGAGGTGCCTGGATACTTCTTCTTCTTCGGTGGCTATGAGACCTGCAGAACCCTGCTGACCCCTGCCGGAGGACGCAAGGAGGACCTGGGTGACCTCTCCTCTTTTCTCCTCTCTTTTAGAGCCTCTCGTCTACTCTTTCTTCCCTCTTCTCTCATCTCTCATCTCTCCGACAGCCTCTCCTCCTCTTGTCTCTCATCTCTCCTCCTTAACTCGCCTCCTCCTCTCCTACACCACTCGCCTCTGTCCTCCTTCTCTCTTACTCTCCTCTCCTCCTCCTCTCCGCCCTCCTCTCCTCCATCTCTCCTCCGTCCTCAACTCTCCTCCACCTCTCTCGTCTCCTCCTCATGTTCATCTCTGGTTGTGTAACTGCCGCTTCCTTCTTCCCGGTCAGATGCTGTGTCTCTATTGGTGAGTGGAGGAGTGGGCGGGTCCTTGTTCTGGTTGTCTGTCTACCCAGTGGACAGTGTGAAGTCTCGTATCCAGGTGCTCTCCGTATCCGGTCCTCAGCCCGGCTTCCTGCGCACCATGGCTACCATCCTCCGGACAGAGGGTAGGCCACGCCCCTCCCATCCCACACGCGTGTTCGTGTGTGTGCGTTCCTGGTGTGTGCGCGTGCTCACGTGTGTGTGTGTGTTTTGCAGGTGTGTGTGCTCTGTACTGTGGTCTGACCCCCACCGTGCTCCGAGCCTTCCCCAGCAACGGAGCTCTTTTCCTGGCCTACGAGTGGACGAGGAGGGCCCTGCTGTCCCTGGCCTCCACACACCCAGCCCCACCTGACCCCTGACCTCCACCCAGCCAGCTACCCCCCAGCTAACCAAAATATGTGGCCATAATGTAACTACAACATAATTTGATGACCAAACATTCGTCACCGCAATGTAACTGTATTACGTTGAGGCAACCAGAAAAGGGAAAGTCCTGGATTTGGAACAACAAGGTAATTTGGTTACGTTTGGTTAGGCCTCCACCCAGATTCTGAGGGTTCTTCATGTTTCTGAAGTTTTAGATTGATTATCGATGCTTATCTGTGGCTCTCTTTGAAGTCATTATACTTTGCTTCCTAAAAGAGCTAAACACCAAGTTGATTTCCTGTCCACTGGGGAATTACAGTAACAACCGATGCTCCCTGCCTTGTTGTATATATTTGTGCTTAAGATAAACCCACTATGCCAAAGATTTCCATTGTAATAAATGGTTAACCACTGCGTGAGTGTCTTGACAGAACTGAATAAATGTTCGCCTCTGTTCCTAACTTCTTGTTATCAGCCCAATGTCCATCAGAGGGCACTGTTCCTCCCTTATGACTGGGGAATAATACAGGAGCAGACCCACAGGAGGTCTGTGTGTGTGTCTGGTGGGGTGGGGGTGAGGGGGTGGAGGTGGGAGACTATGAGTGGTGTGTGTGTGGGGGAGTTGCTGTAGGTGGTGTGGGGTGGGGGGCTGGAGAAGGTGTGGGGGGAGGCTGGTGTGTGTGTGTGGGGGGGGGGGGTTGCTGTAAGTGGGGTGTTTGTGTGTGTGGGGTTGGAGGTATGTGTGAGGGTGGGAGTGATGGAGGTATGTGTGTGTGTGTGTGTGTGTGGGGGGGGGGGTGTTGGAGGAGGTGTGTATGTGTGTGTGGGGGTGTGAGGGTGGTAGGGGGGTCGCTGCAGGAGGTGTGTATGTGTGTGTGGGGGTGTGAGGGTGGTAGGGGGGTCGCTGCAGGAGGTGTGTATGTGTGTGTGGGGGTGTGAGGGTGGTAGGGGGGTCGCTGCAGGAGGTGTGAACCCCACGCTGCCACTCCTAGCCTGCAGGGAGGGTTAATATTTCAGCGAGGACTCTGGAACCTCAGGGGATGAATATTTCATCCCCAGTCAGGAACACGTCCTCGCGGCGATGCTGAGATAAAGCCCGCTCACCTCGTGAGACAGCAGCTCGCGCCTGGACTGGAAGACAGCATCTTTCTCTGTTCTCTGACACCATGACAACCGCGGCAAACGAACACCGAACCCCCCCGGCTCACGCTACAGCAACACAAATCCGGTGAGTGTACCTCAGCGCGCGCAGTGTACGGTACTGTGTGCAGTAAAGCGCGCAGGAGCGCTTCAACGTCGCTGCTCACTGACATACGCCACATTCAGCCGCCTCTAACCGTGGAGAAGATAAACCTCTCCCGCTCCAGGAGCGCTGGACACCGACACCTACTTCAGATTACCGGCTGCTTTCCCTCTCAAGGCAAATAGGAACGAAGATGGGAAAGGTAGGAGACAAGCAGAGCTTGCGGCGTGGATAATTCTTGAGCTTCGTTATCGGCGGTAGAGCCACAGACAGTAGAAAGAAACAGGACCGCTATCCTGACCGGACGGTCAACCGTCTCTCTCTCCTGACCGTACCGCGAGGCTGACGGGGTGACTAACAGAGGATTCCGAAACTGTGAAGCAGGTAAACAAGCTGTCGATCTCCATGTATGTATTCTGTAAACCACACGGCGGCTGTAGTCTAACTCCAACAGCTGCCTTTGAGGTAAAGTCATATTGTTAATTCTGCTCGGTCGCCACGCAGTTTTAGAGGTAAAGTCTTTTAGTCTATTCTTCGGTTGAATTGATGAGACTCCATTTAGAACATTTACCCTAACCCTCACATCTGGCTTAGTGTGGATGTGTGTGTGTGGTACAGTACGAATGTGCGTGTGTGTGTGTCTGTGTGCAAGACAGAGAGAACAGGGGTGTAGTACAGTCTGAAAGTGCGTATGTGTGTGCTGCCTAGGTTGGGGAGAGGCTGTGGTTGGTGGGGGATAGGAGAGAGATATGAGAGTAGACGAGGGGAGTAAGAGAAAAGGAGAGAGGGGAGGAAAGGAGGCGCTTGGAGAGAGGAGAGGAGGAGAGAGGAGGAAAGGAGGGGAGAGGAGGAGGAAAGATGAGAGGAGAGAGGGATAAACAATCAGTGAAAAAAGTGACTGATGTCTACTATAACATTGTTTTCTGGTTGATTCCACTTCAAGAGCAAACACTCGTACACACGCACACACATACACACATACACACACACACAGGACGTGAGACAGTAGGATAGTTACATCACATCTGTGTGAACAGTTAGGCTGTGTGCTGCAGTGCATTGTGGGTGTGTTCCCTGGGCAGCATATTCGTACGTCTCTTCAGGTGGGCTTTCATGTCACACCTGCGGCCTCACACCTGCGACCACACACACACACACACCCACACACCGTACACACCATACACACACACACTGTATACACACACACACACACACACACTCCCACAACAGCTGGAGGAACTAGGAGAGACCTACTGAAAGTCTGTGTATACTGCTCTGTCTCTCCTAACCCATATGGTGTGTGTGCACGCATGTATATGGTGTGTGTGTGCATGTGCCTGTGTGTGTGTGTGTGCAGCATGAACCCCCAGCTGTACTACAGGAGGAGTGGCAGGGCTCCGTACCGGGACCGTATCCCCCTGCGTGTGGTCCGGGCCGAGGCAGAGCTGAGCCCTGAGGAGAGGGCCTACCTCACCGCTGTGGAGAAGGTGAGGACCTCCCCCCCCCCCCCTCACCTCTCACCTCCCTCCTCCCGTCTGTCATGTCCCCCCTCTCAACTCCCGTATCCCCCTTCCCATCTCTGCTGACCTCTTCTGCAATCGGCTGACCTCTACTGACCTCTGCCGCAATTTGACATTGTAAGTGTGTGTGTGTGTAAATATGTATTAGGGGTGTGACTAAATGGCGACTAATGACTAAATGGGTGTAAGTATTCAGTATACACATATTTTTATATTGAACTGGTCAGTTCTCTACTCCAGGACACACTGGTAGGCACGCTACGCTAAGCTAGCTCGTTGAGAATGACTATCTGTTTTGGTTTTACATGCTGCTAAGAATCCACCCCAGAGATGAATCAGGTTTAGTTCCATCATTGTTCAAAGTAAAAACATACCCTACTTTATGATAGGAGGTAATAAAATCAAGGACATTTTTCTGGCAGGTCTACTTTTTTTGCTGAATCGAAAACCTTACCGAACCGTGACACCACTGTTGCGCTTCAACCGAACATTGAATTCTGTGAACCGTTACACCATGACACAGTGTGTTTTTTAATTATTATTTCACCATTATTTAGCCAGATAAGCTAGTTCAGAACAAGTTCCTATTTGCAACTGCAACCTGGCCAGTGTGTGCACTGTGTGTGTGTATAATGTGTGTGTGTGGTGTGTGTATGGTTTTTGGGTGTGTGGTGTGTGTATGGTATGTGGGGTGTGTGTATGGTGTGTGTATGGTATGTGTGTGTGGTGTCTATGGTGTGTGTGCAGGGTGATTATGCAGGGGTGAAGCAGGCTCTACAGGAGGCAGGGATCTATTACAACATCAACCTGAACTGTCTGGACCCTCTGGGGCGCAGTGCGCTGCTCATCGCCATCGACAACGAGAACCTGGAGGTCATGGAGCTGCTGCTGGACCACGGCGTCGCCATGGGAGACGGCCTCCTGTACGCCATCAGGAAGGAGGTGGTGGGCGCCGTGGAGATGCTGCTGTCGCACAGGCGCCCCTGCGGAGAGAAGCAGGTGAGGAGGGCGTGTGTGTGTGTTTGTGTGCAGGGAGGGTGTGGGGTAGATGTGTGTGTGTGAGAGACACGACAAACTGTCTAGTTGCTCCTTCTCTGACCTAAAGGGGGATTCATTGCCCCCTCTCCCTCTCCCCCCTCCGTTCCCCAGGTCCCCTCCCTAATGATGGACAGCCAGTTCTCAGAGTTCACCCCGGACATCACCCCCATCATGCTGGCGGCCCACACCAACAACTACCAGATCATCAAGCTGCTGGTCCAGAGGAAGGTGGCGGTGCCGCGGCCCCATCAGCTCCGCTGTGACTGCGCCACGTGCGTGTCCAGCTCCGAGGTGGACAGCCTGAGGCACTCGCGCTCGCGCCTCAACGTGTACAAGACCCTGGCCAGCCCCTCGCTCATCGCCCTCTCCAGCGAAGACCCCTTCCTCACCGCCTTCAAGCTGGGCTGGGAGCTCAAGGAGCTCAGCAAGGTCAGGGGGAGTTATGATACGTTCATGTCAAGTTTATAGTCAGCTATAGCATGTTCATGTCAGGTTTATAGTCAGCTATAACATGTTCATGCCAGGTTCATAATCAGCTATAACATGTTCATCCCAGATTCATAATCAGCTATAACATGTTCATGCCAGGTTCATAATCAGCTATAACATGTTCATGCCAGGTTAATAATCAGCTATAACATGTTCATGCCAGGTTCATAGTTAGCTAAAACATGTTCATGCCAGGTTCATAGTCAGTTATAACATGCATGTTCATGCCAGGTTCATAGTCAGCTGTAAAATGTTCATGCCGGGTTTATGTTCATACCGTTAATAACCAGTTATAACAAGGCTACACCAGGTGAACAACCATTTATGTCATGTCTGTACCAGGTTCACAACCAGTTATAATGTTTGTACCAGGTCAATAACCATTTATAACATGTTCATACCAGGTGAATAACCAGTTCTAACATGTTTACATAACAGGTGGAGAACGAGTTCCGTCAGGAGTACGAGGAGCTGTCGCAGCAGTGTAAGATGTTTGCTAAAGACCTCCTGGACCAGGCCCGCAGCAGCAGGGAGCTGGAGACCATCCTCAATCACCGTGATGACCACAGCCAGGAGCTGGACCTGCAGGAGAGCCACGACCTGGCCAAGCTGAAGCTGGCCATCAAGTACCATCAGAAGGAGGTATACACACACGCACACACCACACACGCTAACTCTAACTCCCCCCTGGTCTGCTGCCTCTTCCTCTAACTCCACCCTGGCCTGCTGCTCCTCCCTTTAACGCAATCCTGGCCAGCTGCCCCTCCCTTTAATTCCACCCTGGTCTGCTGCCCCTTCCTCTAACTCCACTCTGGCCTGTTGTTTGAATTTCATCTGTCTGCTGTTTCTATTCTGCAGTTGTGTCCTTCTGAAACTTTCATGGAGAGAGAGGGAAAAGAGAGGGGGGAATGCGAGGAATGAGAGAGCCGTGTGCGTGTGCAGCAGAGCATGTACATGTTTAAACCGATCTATATGAACACACAAATCAAAAATTCTTCCCAGGAGAATAGAGATACAGAGCCAAAGAGAGGCAATGAAAGGAGAGGGCACGAGAGGAGTGGAGGGAAGACAGGAGGAGAGACAACGAGAGGAGAGGGGTGGAGGAGAGGGGTAATGTGGAGAGGGAATGAGAGGGGAGACCATGAGAAGAGAGGAGGGAGGAAAGGGGGGAGGAGAGGCGGGGAGTCTTTGGCATGTTGCATGTTGGGATAGGTAGCACGGCAGAGTTGAGCTCAGTGAGAGCGAGCTGCTGTATCTCCACAGTGCGTGAGTAAGAATAGCACTGGGCTCTCCTTTATTCATGCTCCTCACCTGGGCTGACAGCAGAAACCGTGGTAACGCAGACGACCCTCTGATAGGCTCTTTGCTGGACGCTGTAGTCTGGAGGGGACGCATACTGAAGCTCTCCCTCCCTCTCTCATCCCTTCCTCTCTGTCTCTCGCCCCCCCCTCTCTCTCTCTCTCCCTCTCTCATTCCATTCTCTCTCTTATCTGTCTCTCTCATGTCGCTCATCTCTCTCATCCCTCTAATAATAATAATATTAATAATACATTTTATTTGTATTGCACTTTATATGTCTCTCTTTTATCTCTCTCTCTCTCTCTCTCCCATCCCTCTCCCTCATCCCTCTAACGCTCTCATCCCTCGCTCTCTCTCCCCCCCATCTCCTCCTCTAGTTCGTCTCCCAGCCCAACTGCCAGCAGCTGCTGTCTACTCTGTGGTACGACGGCTTCCCCGGCTGGAGGCGGCGTCACTGGGCCGTCAAGCTCCCCACCTGCGTCCTCATTGGCCTGCTCTTCCCCGTCTTCTCATTGGTCTACCTGCTGGCGCCCCGGAGCACCCTGGGAGCGTTCGTCAGGAAGCCCTTCATCAAGTTCATCTGCCACACGGCCTCCTACCTCACCTTCCTCTTCCTCCTCCTCCTCTCCTCCCAGCACATCGTCAGGACGGACCTGCACGTGCAGGGGCCGCCCCCCACCGTGGTGGAGTGGATGATACTGCCCTGGGTGCTGGGTAGGGGTGTGTGTGTTGGGGTGTGTGTTGGGGTTTGTGTGTGTATTGGGGGCTGTGTTGTTGGAGTTTGGGTGTGTATTGGGGTGTTTGTGGAGTGGATGAAACTGCCCTGGGTGTTGTGTTGGGGTATGTGAGTGTGTTACGATGTGTGTTAAAGTTTGTGTGTGTATTGGGGTGTGTGTGTGCCCCACCCTGTTGAGGTGTAAGTTAACTTATCAACGAGGAGGGGGCTGAATTGGGCCTGGCCTGCCCCCCCCGGACCTTTGCATGGGCCATCTGTAACCTTTAACCCCCCTGATGGCAGGCCTGGGTAGAGGGGTATGTGTTATCTCACTAAACCCAAGCCTCTGTGTGTGTTTGTGTGTGTGTATGTGTGGTGTATATGTATGTGTGTATGACTGTGTACAGGGTTCATCTGGGCAGAGATTAAGGAGATGTGGGATGGAGGCTTTACTGAGTACATTCATGACTGGTGGAACCTGATGGACTTTGCCATGAACTCTCTATACCTAGCTACCATCTCCCTAAAGATGGTGGCATACTTCAAGGTGAGGAGGGTGTGTGTGTGTGTGTAAAGATGGTGGTCTACTTCAAGTAGGGGTGTAACAACATATTGTGGCACAATATCTCGCAATGCAAAAATGTTACACCGTGTTACATTGTATTGTGAGCTGAGTGTATCGTTACACCCCTAACTTCAAGGTGTGGAACCCCCCCCCTCTCCCTCCCTCCAGCATCATCATTTTTCTTCCCCCCCAGTATAAACCCCAACTCCCCCCCCCCCCCCCCAGTCTAACTCTCTCCCTCTCCCTCCAGTCTAACTCTCCCCCCTCAGTCTAACTCTCTCCCCCCTCTCCCTCCAGTCTAACTCTCTCCCCCCTCTCCCTCCAGTCTAACTCTCTCCCTCCTCTCCCTCCAGTCTAACTCTCTCCCCCCTCTCCCTCCAGTCTAACTCTCTCCCTCCTCTCCCTCCAGTCTACCTCTCCCCCCTCAGTCTAACTCTCTCTCCCCTCTCAGTATAACTCTTCCAGGCCCAGGGAGGAATGGGAGGTGTGGCACCCCACCCTGATAGCGGAGGCCTTGTTTGCCATCGCCAACATCTTCAGCTCCCTGCGGCTCATCTCCCTGTTCACGGCCAACTCTCACCTGGGGCCCCTGCAGATCTCCCTGGGGCGCATGCTGCTGGACATCCTCAAGTTCCTCTTCATCTACTGCCTGGTACACACACACACACACACACCAGGGGACATCAAGTTCCTCTTCATCTAATGCCTTATACACACTGTCTCTCTCTGTCTCACACACACACACTGCTTGACTTCCATAAGTTCCTGCCTGGTGCACACACACATCTGCTGCTGTCTAGTGAAAGTGTGCTTGTGTGCTTGTGTAGGTGCTGCTATCCTTTGCTAACGGTCTGAACCAGCTGTATTTCTACTATGAGACCAAGGCTGCAGACGAGCCCAACCACTGCAAGGGCATCCGCTGTGAGAGGCAGAACAACGCCTTCTCCACGTAAGAAGTGTGTGTGTGTGTGTGTGCGTGCATGCACGTGTACCAGCGTGAGAGTGTGTGTGCGTCATCCGCTGTGAAAACAACTGTGATTGGTGGAGAGCTGTTCCCTCTGTCTTGTTGGAGTTCTGTCGGTGTAACTTTGCATCCCCCCCCCCCTCCTCCTCACCCCCCCAGGTTGTTTGAGACCCTGCAGTCTCTGTTCTGGTCTGTGTTCGGCCTGCTGAACCTGTACGTCACCAACGTGAAGGCCCGCCACGAGTTCACAGAGTTCGTAGGAGCCACCATGTTTGGAACCTACAACGTCATCTCCCTGGTGGTGCTGCTCAACATGCTGATCGCCATGATGAACAACTCCTACCAGCTCATAGCTGTGAGTACTGGTACCAATACTGATACTACACTAAGAGTGTAACAATGCAGTAGTACTAAACACCAGTACTAATTCTACAATAGCACTAAACTAGTATTCTAATTTGTTGTACTACACTAATACTATTTATGTAGTCACAGGGCTGCCAACTCTCACGCATTGGCTGTGTGACACACGCATTTCAACCAGTTCACATGCTCTCACACCACACCTTGTATTTCTCACGCGGAGAAGGCAACGCCAACCAAGTAGTCCTGCTAACGTTGTAAACAGTGATGGACGAGGCGCAGGCACACGGAGTGAAGCAACATAGACGTGCGAACACTCTTGCAAGGTCATCTCGGGGGGACTGCAAAATCTTGTACGCAGCAACATTTTGTGAGTCAGGTGGCTGAGCGGTTAGGGAATCGGACTAGTAATCAGAAGGTTGCATGTTCGATTCCCGGCCGTGCAAATTGACGTTGTGTCTTTGGGCAAGGCACTTCACCCTACTTGCCTCGGGGAGAATGTCCCTGTACTTACTGTAAGTCGCTCTGGATAAGAGCGTCTGTTAAAATGACTAAATGTAAAATGGAAATGTCAGTATAACATAACCCTAAATTAGCTCAAAGCTAAAAGAAGCTAACTGTCGCTCCTTCATAATTTTTTTTATGACTTATTAATAGTAAACTGATCACACAAATAAAAACATATTTGATGTAGTGAAATTATACACGACAAACTACTTTGCAGACGTAAATCCAGGCCAAATGCAGCTAATCTTGCCATCCACCGCAATGCATTGTTATCCAAAGCTGAATCCATAATGGTGTCAGCAACCGACATCCCCAAAATGAGAGGAGGCGGGACTAACTGGAAGGAGAGTGGGTGGGGCTAACAGGAAGGAGAGTGGGTGGGGCTAACAGGCACAGAAAGTGTGTTTGAATCTTTGTGATACTGAGACGGTGTGAAGGCAATCAGCCACCAGACCAGAGGGTCTACTCATCCAACCACCTCTGCTGCCCCCAGGACCATGCAGACATAGAGTGGAAGTTTGCCCGCACCAAGCTGTGGATGAGCTACTTTGACGAAGGGGGCACGCTGCCCCCCCCCTTCAACATCGTCCCCAGCCCCAAGACCCTGTGGTACCTGTGTGTCTGGCTGCAGAGATGGCTCTGGGGGGAGAGGCACCCCCCCCACGACGACACGCAAACACGCAACCTCAGACAGTTCACGGTATGATAACCGTGTGTGTGTTGGGGGGTTGTCAGTGTGTGTGTGCGGATGTGTGCATGTGTGAGGGAGTGCAAGGGTGTGTGTGTAGGTGTGTGTGTTGGGACACAACAATGATCGTCCTGTCTTCTGGTTCAGGAACGTCATGCTGATCAAATGATTCAAAACCAGCACTATCAGGTATGGACACCACAGCCCTCTACTCTAGCAGTAACAGCCCCCAGAACAGATACTGTGACGGTAACAGAGTGTGTGTGTGTGTGTGCGCGCGCGCGCAGGAGGTGATCAGGAACCTGGTGAAGAGATACGTAGCAGCTATGATCCGCAGCGCTAAGACAGATGAGGGGCTGACAGAGGAGAACTTCAAGGTAGGCAGAGATACTTCACAGTCCTTTAGACAAGGAGTGTGCTGCCTTCTCATTTCCTGTCCCCCCCCCCCCCCCCCTCCCCCCCTCCTCCAGGAGTTAAAGCAGGACATTTCCAGCTTCCGCTACGAGGTTCTGGATCTCCTAGGCAACAGGAAGCCCGAAAGGCGGACCTACTCCTCCAGCAGTGAGGAGGGGGGCGGAGCCAGGCCAGATGAGGTGGGAGAGGCTAAAGCCAGGGGCGCATCCTTCAGCCCATCAGTTGACCAGAAGGGCCGGATGGACTCCGCCTTCAGTGGGTCTGCCCTCTTCAGCTCCATGGCGAGGGAGAAGGGGGCGGGGGCGGAAGAGGGGGAGGGAGCCGGGGAGAAGACGAGGACCATCTCCCCGCTGTGGTGGGGGCGTCTGGGGGGAGGGACGGGTGGGGGGGGTCTGCAGCGGTTCTCCAGGTCCAAGAGAGACTCCATCAGACGCCTGGGGCTCCTCTTCTCACGCATGAACGGACACATCCCTGCCCCGCCCAGGCCTGCCGCCCCTCCTAGCATGACTCAGCAGCAGGACGCCTACATCATCTCGGATGGAACGCTCGGCCAGCCCTGCCCCGCCCAGGCCTGCTGCCCATCCCAGACCTGCGCTCAGATTCCAGAGGACTTTAACAGGCAGACCTCCCACTCCCAGCACCCCCAGCCCAAGCCCCCCCACTCCCCGACCCCAGTTCCCCAGATTCCCCACCCCCAGCCCAGCAGCAGCCTCCAGCTCCCAGCCTCCTCCCTGGATGGGACAGAGGCCGGCTGTGATGACCCAGGCTCAGAGGGGAGGGCGGAGCAGGACGAGTCCATTACCACAAAGCTGTAGACCCCATCCCAGAAATGGAACATTCCATTGGAAACCAGCTGGAAGACAACAAGATCCAGAATACCCCCGCTTCTCTCTGAAGATGGAACAGTCCGCGAACCCTCTATGTAGTGAGGAGAACGACGAGTCACTGCTGTTTCCTGCACACTCTCACTCATATATACACACACACACACGATAGCAACAATGCAAGCTGTATCTTTTCTACTGCCATATGGTTGCACGATCCTCTACTACCCTCTAGTGGTGGCATTTTCCCACCAGGTAATAGAAAGCACGAGATCTACATGATTTACTTTCTAACTTATTTGACCCACTTTTATGCAACTCCTGCACACTGAGCCATGGTTGGCTGAAAGCATGTAAACCAGTAAAAATTATTTTATTAAGATGCTGAATTATGTGTTAGAAAGGCTGTGATTGGTGGCTGGGCAGTGGCGCGAGGCTGTGATTGGAGAAGATGGACCAGGCAGTGTTTGGAGGAACACAACTCTTTTATTATTTGAAATATGAAAAGAGAAGAGAACACACGATGGTACAAACAACATAAAGACATCCCTGTTAACTTAGAAGGGAACCAACATGGCTACTCCTGGTCATCCCGCTCCCTAACATGGCCACGCCCACCCTGAACAACTGGGCCGCAGGTAACTAGAGACATTCTGATTGGAAACAAAAGACTATCTGCTACATGAGGTAGATTAGTGTGTACCTGTGTGTGTGTGTGTGAACGTGCGTGTGCACGTGTGAGCATGCGTGCATGTGCCTGAGTGCGGTGCGTACCTGTGGATGGCGTGAACGCGCGTGAAAGTTTCTACATACTGGGGGGTATGAAGTGGGTGTGGTGAGTGGGCGGAGCCGAGACGTAGGCCAGGTGGGAGGGGCAGTAGGAGGAGTGGGGGCGTGGCTGGGTGTGGCTGGGGGCGTGGCCAGCCATCCAGGGCGGGGCTAGGTAGTGGTAGGACAGCATGCAGGAGTCGTAGGGTTGGACGTGGGGCGGCTCCTGGTACACTGGGTACAACACAGCAGGGGGGGGGGCGGCCAGGGGGGGGTCCACACCCAGGGGGGGGCCTGGGGGACAGGGGGAGGAGAGGGTGACACAGTGATGCTGTCCGTCAGAAGGGTCTGACCTGGTCAACTGTCTGGATCTATACCGGTAAGTGGTGTGTGAGAGAGAGAGTGCGCTGACCGTGGTGGTGTCCGTCCCCCTGGGCCTCGGGGGCAGGTCGGGGATTGTCCGGGGGGTAGGCTGGGGGGGCGGGAGGTTCCTGGGGTGGGGCAGGGTAGGCTGGCTGGTACTCAGCGCTGGGGGGTTGGAACACCTGCTGGAACTGCATCACTGACTGCCAGTAGAACTGCTGATACCACTGGGGGGGGGCAGAGAGGGATGGGAGGAGGGAGAGGATGGGATGGGAGACAAAAGGAAGGAAGGGAGAGGAGAGGAGGGGGGATTGGTTATTCTGGGTTACACCACATTCTCACTACAGTGTGTTTTTACAAGCTGCGTTTTAATCCTTATGTACCAGTGAGCTTCATTGTAAAGGTTCAAAATGGCATCAGATATTTTGCCGTCTGTAATACGTATGGATACGCAGGAACAATCAGGGCACAGATGTTTCTCAACTCCTGCCCAGTAGTGCAAGTCCATTAAAATTTTAAATGTGTCCATTGTCATGGAAACGCTGGGATGTGTAGACTCACCTGAACTCCCAGGTTGAAGTAGTACTGCAGAACCTTAGAGTCTGGGGAGACACAGACACACACCATCAGACTGGACACACACTCGCACACCATCAGACTGGAGACATTCACACAACACACAGGCTGGACGTGTGGGGGTCTGACCTCGGGGCAGGTCTTGGCCGTGGGGGTCGTAGGAGCAGGGGGGGGGGGGTGTGGCCGTGCTGATTGGCTCGCCCATCTCGTTCACCAGCCAGGGAGAAGGGGGGGGCAGCTGCATAGACACAACTGCACACACACACAGACAGGCAGCAGGGCAGGTGTGTGTGTGTGTCTAGTTAAACATGTGTGGTGTGTGCGCGTCAGGCATACCTGGTCTGCCAAGGGCATGAGGGGGCAGCCCCCCCCCCTGGGTGTGTGGTGGCGGGGGGGGCTGGGTGTCAGGGGGGGTCTGGGAGGAGGAGGAGGAGGAAGAGGAGGAGTTAGAGGTGAAGATGGCTGCTGGGGCAGTGTTGACTGCCTGGGAGGAGGAGAGGACTGCAGACTTCACCACCACCTGGAGCACACACACACACGTCACAGTTTCTATCCTGCTGTCATAGAGAGTGTGTGTGTGGTGTGTGTACAAGCATGTGTGTGTATATATAGATTGTGTGTACCTGTTGCGAGTAGCTGTAGGTAGCAACACCCTCCTGTGGAGATCCAGCACGAGAGCCTCCCTCCTGGATGGTCTAGTAGAATAACAGGGTTTAGTAGTAGCAATAATAATAACTAGAGAGGATACAATTTCTGGGGAAATTGTAGGGTGTGCTTGCTTGCGTCGGTTGTACAGGGATTTTAATGCCATTTTTACAACTGATATTCCTGTATATTTTATATAAAAATGCATAGGGCCTACTTATTTATAAATATTACATAGATTTAAAAGCATCTTTTTTTTGCTGCTCATTTACAACTCAAAATACGAGTGAAGTGTAGAATGAAATATGATGTCTTCTCATTTCCCCTGCAAGAGTCAGCCTCATAGCTGAATCAAAACGAATACATTTGGCAGACCGGTGTAAAAATGGACCTAATCTCTATGACTTAAAAGTCCTTTTAAGTTTTCCCTTCTCGTGATATTTTCAGGCATTTAGCCTACTCATATTGCATTCATTCATTAATAAAGAACCCCCTTTGAAGATTATTCTACGACGTTACCGGCAGACGATAGAATCGCGATTCAAACAGTACCATCTGCTAACTGAAAATATGCCCCCAAAAACGTAAATAAGCTTGACATGTATTTAGTGGAAAATCGCTCATTCATAAAAAGCTCACTGGTAGCGATCATTGTCAGTAACAACGCAAAATGCGATATAGCCCTGTGTGGAGAAGCTGCCCCGGTAAATTCTACTACTACAGTACAGTAGACTACTGCTGTGTTCGTCTTGGTAGCGATTGCGTTGGTTGAATTCGATTAAACGTTCCGTTGTACGGTTTAGGCTGAAATTAATTATTTTCATGAACAGATTGACAAAGTTTAGGCTGTGGCAATGAAGTTCAGGTTAGTAGTCAGATAGTTTCCCTATTGAAAGACTTTTGAGTAAGGGGAGTGCCGAACATGTTCTGTCGCCGTTTGACTTAAACAGCTGAGGAGTTTTTGTTAGCTACTCACACTAGTGTCTCGGGTACAGTAGGCTACAGCGTTGCAGTGAGCTACACTGGTTTGAAATCACCGGTAATGGTAATTTCACCAACAAATCGTTTACTAATGTCAGAATAAATCATACAACGAAAATGTATATGTGAGGAATGTTTATTTTAACGATTGAAAACAGATACGTCATAGACCACTGTAGTATGTGTTGCCCGGGAAACACAGGCTAATGTCATGATGCTAATACTTCAGTGAAATAGTAGACTACTGTTTCCGAAAGTAGATGTACTTCCTTAATAATATCAGCTTATATTGTACATTACAGATCACAATTGTGTGTCATATCACAAAGTAAAATGAGTAAATAGTTATCACCCTGGCCTCTTTGCTTGTGGCGTTTCTGCAGCTGCCTTGCAGTAAAGCTATAGTTAGCCTAGCTATCCCCCAAGTTAACAGATGCTAAACGAATGTTCTGCCAAAGGTAGTCACGCATGTTTTCGTGACGTTAGTGACGCAGTGACGTTAGTAACGTCAGTGACTGTGGCTAGCAAATTAGCCACCGTTAGCTTCACTTTTCGCCACAAAAACTTAACTGAAGCCTAAACCATGCAACGGAACGTAAATTCCAATAGAAGCAACTCAATCGCTACCAAGACGAAACTTTTGACACCTACGTTGTCTATGTAGGCCAAATATTGACTGAGTTTTAGGGGGGCAAAAAGAAATAAAAATAATAATATATATGTGAGAGAACAAAGGTTGTGCCCTTGCCGAAGGCAAAGCACACCCAATAATAATAAACAATAATGTTTACCAGGTTGGCTGTAGATTCAGTGGCAGCATAGACTGAGGGGCTCTGGAAGCCTGTGTCTGAAACACACACACACACACACACACACACACACATCACAACTAGTCCACCAAGTCCTTTAGAATGTTCCAAGTCTGGAAAACCTCCACTCACCTTGAGCTGCATAGATGTACTCCTCAGAATAGTCACCTGACAGCGTGTTACACAGACAGGATATAGAAAAGATTACAGAGAGACAAGGTTCCAAACTAGGTGCATGAGCTGTAACAGTATACATTCCATCTAGCTGCTTCCTCCCCCTGGTCTAGCTGCTTCCTCCCCCTGGTCTAGCTGCTTCCTCCCCCTGGTCTAGCTGCTTCCTCCCCTGGTCTAGCTGCTTCCTCCCCTGGTCTAGCTGCTTCCTCCCCCTGGTCTAGCTGCTTCCTCCCCTGGTCTAGCTGCTTCCTCCCCCTGGTCTAGCTGCTTCCTCCCCCTGGTCTAGCTGCTTCCTCCCCCTGGTCTAGCTGCTTCCTCCCCTGGTCTAGCTGCTTCCTCCCCCTGGTCTAGCTGCTTCCTCCCCCTGGTCTAGCTGCTTCCTCCCCTGGTCTAGCTGCTTCCTCCCCCTGGTCTAGCTGCTTCCTCCCCTGGTCTAGCTGCTTCCTCCCCTGGTCTAGCTGCTTCCTCCCCCTGGTCTAGCTGCTTCCTCCCCCTGGTCTAGCTGCTTCCTCACCTGGTCTAGCTGCTTCCTCACCTGGTCTAGCTGCTTCCTCCCCCTGGTCTAGCTGCTTCCTCCCCCTGGTCTAGCTGCTTCCTCCCCCTGGTCTAGCTGCTTCCTCCCCTGGTCTAGCTGCTTCCTCCCCCTGGTCTAGCTGCTTCCTCCCCCTGGTCTAGCTGCTTCCTCCCCCTGGTCTAGCTGCTTCCTCCCCTGGTCTAGCTGCTTCCTCCCCTGGTCTAGCTGCTTCCTCCCCCTGGTCTAGCTGCTTCCTCCCCTGGTCTAGCTGCTTCCTCCCCCTGGTCTAGCTGCTTCCTCCCCTGGTCTAGCTGCTTCCTCCCCTGGTCTAGCTGCTTCCTCCCCCTGGTCTAGCTGCTTCCTCCCCCTGGTCTAGCTGCTTCCTCCCCCTGGTCTAGCTGCTTCCTCCCCCTGGTCTAGCTGCTTCCTCCCCCTGGTCTAGCTGCTTCCTCCCCCTGGTCTAGCTGCTTCCTCCCCTGGTCTAGCTGCTTCCTCCCCCTGGTCTAGCTGCTTCCTCCCCTGGTCTAGCTGCTTCCTCCCCCTGGTCTAGCTGCTTCCTCCCCCTGGTCTAGCTGCTTCCTCCCCTGGTCTAGCTGCTTCCTCACCTGGTCTAGCTGCTTCCTCACCTGGTCTAGCTGCTTCCTCCCCCTGGTCTAGCTGCTTCCTCCCCCTGGTCTAGCTGCTTCCTCCCCTGGTCTAGCTGCTTCCTCCCCCTGGTCTAGCTGCTTCCTCCCCTGGTCTAGCTGCTTCCTCCCCCTGGTCTAGCTGCTTCCTCCCCCTGGTCTAGCTGCTTCCTCCCCTGGTCTAGCTGCTTCCTCCCCTGGTCTAGCTGCTTCCTCCCCTGGTCTAGCTGCTTCCTCCCCTGGTCTAGCTGCTTCCTCCCCCTGGTCTAGCTGCTTCCTCCCCTGGTCTAGCTGCTTCCTCCCCTGGTCTAGCTGCTTCCTCCCCCTGGTCTAGCTGCTTCCTCCCCCTGGTCTAGCTGCTTCCTCCCCTGGTCTAGCTGCTTCCTCCCCTGGTCTAGCTGCTTCCTCCCCCTGGTCTAGCTGCTTCCTCCCCCTGGTCTAGCTGCTTCCTCCCCCTGGTCTAGCTGCTTCCTCCCCCTGGTCTAGCTGCTTCCTCCCCCTGGTCTAGCTGCTTCCTCCCCTGGTCTAGCTGCTTCCTCCCCTGGTCTAGCTGCTTCCTCCCCCTGGTCTAGCTGCTTCCTCCCCTGGTCTAGCTGCTTCCTCCCCCTGGTCTAGCTGCTTCCTCCCCCTGGTCTAGCTGCTTCCTCCCCCTGGTCTAGCTGCTTCCTCCCCTGGTCTAGCTGCTTCCTCCCCCTGGTCTAGCTGCTTCCTCCCCCTGGTCTAGCTGCTTCCTCCCCTGGTCTAGCTGCTTCCTCCCCCTGGTCTAGCTGCTTCCTCCCCTGGTCTAGCTGCTTCCTCCCCTGGTCTAGCTGCTTCCTCCCCCTGGTCTAGCTGCTTCCTCCCCTGGTCTAGCTGCTTCCTCCCCCTGGTCTAGCTGCTTCCTCCCCCTGGTCTAGCTGCTTCCTCCCCTGGTCTAGCTGCTTCCTCCCCTGGTCTAGCTGCTTCCTCCCCCTGGTCTAGCTGCTTCCTCCCCCTGGTCTAGCTGCTTCCTCCCCCTGGTCTAGCTGCTTCCTCCCCCTGGTCTAGCTGCTTCCTCCCCCTGGTCTAGCTGCTTCCTTCCCTGGTCTAGCTGCTTCCTTCCCTGGTCTAGCTGCTTCCTCCCCTGGTCTAGCTGCTTCCTCCCCTGGTCTAGCTGCTTCCTCCCCTGGTCTAGCTGCTTTCTACCCTGGTCTAGCTGCTTCCTCCCCTGGTCTAGCTGCTTCCTCCCCTGGTCTAGCTGCTTCCTCCCCTGGTCTAGCTGCTTCCTCCCCTGGTCTAGCTGCTTCCTCCCCTGGTCTAGCTGCTTCCTCCCCTGGTCTAGCTGCTTTCTACCCTGGTCTAGCTGCTTCCTCCCCTGGTCTAGCTGCTTCCTCCCCTGGTCTAGCTGCTTCCTCCCCTGGTCTAGCTGCTTCCTCCCCTGGTCTAGCTGCTTCCTCCCCTGGTCTAGCTGCTTCCTCCCCTGGTCTAGCTGCTTCCTCCCCTGGTCTAGCTGCTTCCTCCCCTGGTCTAGCTGCTTCCTCCCCTGGTCTAGCTGCTTCCTCCCCTGGTCTAGCTGCTTCCTCCCCTGGTCTAGCTGCTTCCTCCCCTGGTCTAGCTGCTTTCTACCCTGGTCTAGCTGCTTCCTCCCCAGGTCTAGCTGCTTCCTCCCCTGGTCTAGCTGCTTCCTACCCTGATCTAGCTGCTTCCTACCCTGGTCTCCTGCATTGCTGCCCTCCTCCAGGTCCTCCTCTGAGGAGTTGAGGGTGCGTTTGGTCTGAGGGGGCAGCGGGCTGGGTCCTCTCTGGACCCAGTAGCTGGGAGAGGACTGGGCCTGCACACACACACACAATGCACGCGAACATCCCACACACATTCAGATTACAAGTACAGTAACAAAAAAAGAACTAATAGGAAACGAATGTTCAAAACAAAGTTGTCTACTTGCAGCTGAAGGTAAACACTACTTAGGTCGCTTGTGTGTGCATGTGTGTGTGTGTGTGTGTGTGTGTGTGGGACCTGCAGGGCAGGGAAGGCCTCCTCTCCCTCCTCCAGCTGGTAGTATGTGATGGTTCCCAGGTCCTGGCTCTCCTCCTCCCCTCCCTCCGAGGCGTAGCTGAATTGACACTCCTTGTTCAGGGACTGCCTCCGACTGCGACTGGAACACACAAGAGGAGTGTGAGAGGAGAACGTGTGTGTGAGGAAAGTGTGTGTGAGAGAGAGTGGTGTGTGTCTCACCGGGACCTGAAGGAGTAGTTATCGTAGGTCTGGTAGCAGCGTTTGCCTGGGTGAGGGTAATACATCTCTGCACCAATCAGGTGAGGCCTGTTCAGGAAGCGGGCAGAGCTTCTGACCAGAACCCAGGAAGAGATGACCCACACGCCAAACATACACGTGCAGACAAGACACGCACGCGCACAAGCAGACAAGACACACGCGCCAATGTACACACACATCAACAGGAGAGAGTCAACACCAGTCTCAAAACCCATCATATGCACCTTGTTTGCATCTTCCTCTCCTGGGGCCTGTTCCATACAGAATGTTGTGAGGTAGCAGGAAAACAAGGTTGCCCTGGGGTGTTCCAAGGCAGACACACTGACCTTGGGGGGCCGTAGCCCCGGGGGGTCCGGGAGGGAGGGGGGTGCTGGTGGTAGGGGTCGTAGGGCAGGCTGCCGGGCGGGGGTGGGGGGCCAGCACGGCCGGGTGGGATACCTCCAGGCTGGAAGCGAGGAGGGAGGCCGGGCGGGGGGGGCCGGCTGTACGACACCATCAGCATCTCCTTCCCCCTGGGCCTCTTGAAGAACCTCCTCCGCCCGCGGCCCTCACAGTCTGGGGAGGGAGGAGGAGCAGTAGGAAGAGAGGACAGGAGCGGGAGAGCAAGAGGGGAAGGAGGAAAGGAGAGAGGGAGATGGCCAAGGCGGGAGGAGGAGAGGGTGGAAAAGAGGAGTGGACTTTAACATGGGGTGTTTTGGGTTCTCCAGGGTTCTACGGCTACATACCCAGTTCTCCAGGGTTCTACGGCTACATACCCAGTTCTCCAGGGTTCTACGGCTACATACCCAGTTCTCCAGGGTTCTACGGCTACATACCCAGTTCTCCAGGGTTCTACGGCTACATACCCAGTTCTCCGGGGTACTGTTCTGGCCGGGTGTAGGAGGAGCCCTTGCGGCTGGGGGTTATGTTCCACGCTGGGACAGGGTTAACTGGCTTCAGGTTGGTCAGAGAGACCAGGTGTCTGAGCATGGAACAGTGCATACATGTATATACAGTAAGTGCTGTAAAAGGCGTTTATTAAGCAGTTATGAACGGTGGTGTTCTCACTTCTCTCCGAGCTCCTCGATGAACACGGTTACAGCACTGGTGTGGGTTCCCACTTCCTGGATGAAAGCGTTGTAGAACTTCCCCTTGGGGTCCAGACGGACCTGAGGACCACAACACGAGGTTCTGACCCAACTCCATAGTGATGGGCGTTTTGATTCCTTTCAAAGAATCGAATCATTGGATTCCATTCACCCAAAAGATTTGCGGAGATCCAGTGATTCGTTCGCAAACGATTCGTTCTTACATTGGATTAGTTCAGTGAGTCCTCCCTGTAGCCATGTGTGATATGCCAACTGAGATTTCACTAAAACATAATAATAACTTTTTTAATCTTATTTTGATAAAGAATTGAGTTACAACACTGACCAATGCCTTGGAAAAGTTAGTGAAAAAAAAGCAGTCGAGATCTGGTGATTCATTCTCGAACAAGAATCATTAAACAAATCACTGAACGATTCTCTCGTTCGCGAACATCCGGTGATTCTTGTAAGCGAACAAGATCCAGTGATTCTCTTGTTTTCGTTTGTGAACGAGTTAGCGAAGAACTGGCAGAAACGGTTCTAAGTGGCTTAACTTCTTTTAGCTCCTTCAATTCGCCAAAAGCATAACTTAGGCAGAGAATAAAACGAACAAATCTTTTTGGGGGAGGATTCAGTTTGTTCACTTTTAAAGATTAATTAAAAAAGAACGAATCATTCGCGAACCACCCATCACTAGTTCTGACCCAACACCACCGAGGTTCTGACCAAACAGCAACACAAGGTTCTGACCCTAAAGCAACACAAGGTTCTGATCCCAGCACCCTTGAGGTTCTGACCCAACACACTAGAGGTTTAGAGCATGCTGCGACTGGGGCCATTTGCTTGTCCCAGTTGGAAAGGGGAGCAGGGACTTCAACAGAGCAGGTGATACCCACCCTTCATGTTACAGTACAGCAGTGATACCCACCCCTCATGTTACAGTACAGCAGTGATACCCACCCCTCATGTTACAGTACAGCAGTGATACTCACCCTTCATGGTACGGTAGGCGTGTTTAGGAGGAGAATGTTACCTGGCACTTGTCTCCTAGGAAGTACTGTCTTCCAGCAAACACCATGTAGTCGCTCTTCTGCATCTCTGGTATACGCACACAGGGCACACATTCACACGTGTCATTAAGGTGTCCTTCGGCTTCCTAGGTTGGCCCTGGCGTGTCTCCTTCTGGTTTACCTTTGCGGCCGTCGTGCCACACATCAAACTCTACGTTGCGGTACATCTCGGTGTCCAGGGCCTTCAGCACCTTGTAGGGAAGAGACAGCCTGGAGGGGCCCTCTGTAGCCTGGGGGGGGGGGGGAGAAATTTTTCAGTAAAACACCACCCTGGTGGACATGGTGCTTTTAATGACGTAGCAACGATGATTCCTGTCCTGTTAAGTCTTAAACGTCACTGAAAGGCTTTCTTTCTCCCAATCAGAGCAGCCGTTTCATTCTTCCCGCTGTGTGATTGGTCCTCCTCACCTTGGGTTCCTCTACCCCGGTCTTGTTCTTCTCCTCTGAGCCCCTCTGCCCCCCCAGCTCCCAGTCCTCCCTGCAGCACAACAACATAGATCAACAACAACACTTTTGAAGTTTGGAGTTTCAGATGTTAGGTGTAGTCGTCATAGCAACCTCTGGGCTCTATCCTCTGGAGTGTCGTAGCCTGCATCCTCGCTGCACACCGATAGGCTGTTCCTATAGCGACGGCCTCCGCCCCGGAAACCCTCCAAGACAGCCTGTAGCTCGGCCTCCTCCACGCCAAGCACACGCGTGTACAGCAGCTCGTACAGGATCGCTGTGATTGGGTGGATAGACAGAGGAGTTTGCTTGCCCTCTGGTTGCCCTTTGGTTTCCTTTGCAGGACAGTGGGGGGGAGGAGCCTGGAGGCTGTCAGGGTAACCTGGGCTTGTTCTATTTAGGCTCTCAGCCTGATTGAGAACTCTCTCCCTCTCTATGAGCTGTTTGTAGCTTGGTGGGCCTTTGGTTTATGTTAATAAACAACCGGTAATCTTTGAACCCCTTGTGTGGACTCCCCTTTCTGTCATGGTCCTAGAGTCAGTCATCGCACTGACAAACTAGAGCTATTAGCAAGCATTTAGCTTGGTCTTGACTATAGATGGGTAAGGGTACTGTCAGTGTTAGGGGCAGGAGTACATTTACATTTAGCAGACGCTCTTATCCAGAGCGACTTACAGTAAGTACAGGGACATTCCCCCGAGACAAGTAGGGTGAAGTGCCTTGCCCAAGGACACAACGTCAGTTGGCATGACCGGGAATCGAACTGGCAACCTTCGGATTACTAGCCCGATTCCCTCACCGCTCAGCCAACTGACTCCACAGTAAAGTTTGGAGTAAGGGCTGGGGTCAGGTCTGGGTTAGGATCAGTGTTAGGGTCAAAGGTCAGTATTTGGGTTGCAAAGGGGTGGAAAATGTTCTGGTCATAAGGAGACATGCATGCAAACATAAAATACACATTTTGAAATATATATATATTTCAATCGAAAACCATAATCTGGTTACTTTAACCAAGATTATGCTGCAAGATGTTTTTTTAAACTACATTTAAATTCCCTGTATTAGACTAACCTGCAATTTTGTACATTTCCTGTTAAATCCCATGGAAAGGTCCGTATGAGTCAGTGTTGGGTTTAGGGGTCAGTGCTAGGGGGTAATGGTCAAGTCTGGGTCAGCATTAGGTTCAGGTCTGGGTCATGGTTAGTGTTAAGTGGTCAGTGTAAAGGATCAAGTTTAGGGTTATGACTCAGTGTCTGGGGTCAGGGGTGTGAGGACTTAAATTTACATGACATTTATGCATTTAGCAGACACTTTTATCCAAAGCGACTTCCAAGAGAGAGCTTTACAAAAGTGCATAGGTCTCTGATCACAACGAGATAGCCCCAAACAGTGCGGGTAGCCAAAACATGAGCATACATTGTGAAAAACCAAATAAGTGCCAAAAGGGAAGAACCATAAGAGCATGCAGTTAAACAAGTTACAATTAAACAACATGAACCTCAAAAAGTGCAAGAGTGTACCTGTAGAAAAGCTATCAGTCAAATATTTCACAGCGAGTACAAGAATTTAAATCCGTTACAACTAACCAACGAGAGCAAGAAGTCTCTCAATAAGAGTCATTGTGATCCTGGAGGAAACTAGCATCAGGTCCAGCAAATCATTCCTAAGTACCGTTGTACTTACACTGGCAGAGAGCTGCATCTATTGGGTAGTTCCTGGGGTAGACAATGTCATAGTGGCCGTTGTTGGAGCAGCACAGCAAGATCTGGACACACACCCCTGCAGGTTAACCATGTACACACACACCTGGTCTACCCACACACACACACACACACACACACCTGGTCTACCCAACCACACACACCTGGTCTACCCAACCACACACACACCTGGTCTACCCAACCACAGACACCTGGTCTACCCAACCACACAAACCTGGTCTACCCAACCACACACCCACTCCCTCACCTGTTCTACATAGTCCTCCTCAGTGATCTCTGTTGGTGGCTTCCCAGGATACCTGTATATTAGGAAGCACCGCCTGGTTCTCACACACACACACACACACACACACACACACACAGTAAATGGCCGTGGGCCTTAGACCAACAGTAAGAGATTGTTCCCTGCTCCTTCTCCTACACACCTGTACAGCAACGAGAGAGCCTTGATCTCCACCTGTCCAGCCGTCTCCTGAAGAATAGCAGAAAAGCACAAGCATAATAACATGACAGTTCTGTCCTACATATATATATCTTGACAGGGTTCTAGGTTGACTACAGAACATGACAGGGTTGTAGGTTCTGTGGAGAACATGACATGTTTCTACTTTCTACCTAGAGGACAGGACAGGGTTATATGTTCTGACACAGTAGATATGATATGACAAAGTTCTATGTTCCGACTATAGAACATGACAGGGTTCTTAGTTCTGACTGGAGAACATGGCCGGGTGCTGGGGATGACACATCCCCTAATACATGCAGGAAAAGATGCTGGTCCAGGAGCGTGTTCTCTTGGTCTACCAGGCAGACTTACCTTTGGATCTTCAATACGTTCCAGGTACTTCTCAAATGAACCTTCGACATACTGGAATAATTTCGAAAATTATAGATTTAAGTAACACATTTAACTCAGATTCAATACTCATTTAGTACTGAATTAAAATTGGTAGTGTAGCAGTGGCAGTTACTTACTGGTTCGAAGTTGCAGCGGTTTGTCCTCATGAAGCTGACGCAGTCCTTCCGTATCTTGCTGTGGTAGTTCTGAGAGTAGTACAGCTGGAGAGAGAAAACACTGTCACCTTGACTCAGACTGCACCGGTCACCGAGCGAACACCTGACCTGCTAGACACGGGACCGGTCAGTGACGTCACCTCTTATATTAAAACTTGGCAAGCGTGGCGTGGCGAGCAAATCACAGCTGCACTCAACCGAAACTCTAACCGGAATTTTCGGTCGACAAATTATGATGAGTTGTTTAACTTAAACGTGACTCAGGTTTTCCGATGCGGGATGCACGTTACCTTTGTCTAACCATAACTTCTACCGTTTAAACAACGAAAAACAATAAACAGCATTTAAAAGGTTGTGATAGTAACATCAAGTAAACATTCATTTTGGAGAAGTTTGGAGACGACATGGCTAGGATAGCATAGCTTACCTGCTCAGATACAGCTCGAAACAGACAGGACGCGTCTCGTGCCATCATTTTCCGGTAGAGACCGATGCTGGCCAGATACTCGTCCATGTTAACGAAATACTTCTTTAGCGCTTTTTGCATTTTAAAGAAATTGTAAATAAAAAACAATAAATATGCTAATCTTCATAGCTTTCCGCGTTAACGACAAAGAACATGAAGTTCGAAAGTTTCCTTCCGAGTTTGAGGAAGGAGACAGCTGCTACAAATGACTTCTGATTGCGGTGTGCCACTAGCCCGTCACTCACTCAGGTCTGTCATAACTCTTAATTGGGAAAATAATAGTTTCCAGAGCTTTGTACGCTTGAAATTGAATCACCCCCTTATCTGCCCATTTTCCGTTCGTTTAAGCTTACTCTCTGCTTTAGTCAAGTAAAATGTAGATAAGATTATAACTTTAAACTGATTCGGGGGAAATACCTCAACAATCTATGCACGAAATGTCTTGCTGCTCTCCTCGTGGGCCTTGCTTGTGTTCTGGCTAGGGTCGTAGGGATTTCAAATGTTTTATAGCCTAGCTATACGTGTAGGATAGGAACTTTTTCTCCAGGTATGATAGATAATAATGCTGTAGGCCTACATTATATAAATCATGAGGTAATCAACTCTGCTATCAATAAGTTTGTGCATATTATTCTCCATATTTTGCAGACCCCATACCACCTACTAAAATTGAAAAAATCCTACACTCCTATAAAGAAATCCTACACTCCTATAAAGAAATAAAAACGTTTATTTGTCTATTCAAAACAAAATTCTCAATACTTTTCTTTAACAGTCACTCTTCTTTTACCAACTTTTCTTTCAAATTTCTTTAGAATTTCTTCTGCCATTTTTTCTGTCCACTTCATAACTGTTCTGATAAAAATGACAGACTGGTTGAAGCCGCTTTGCTTCAAGTTACTTCAGAACCAGACCATCAGTCTTCCTGAAGCACTGAACCTCCCCTCTGCTTCAGCAGAAGAAGCAGGAACCACCATAAAACATCTAACAAGTGCTTCTACCTTGTAGAAAAGACTACAAACTGAACAAGACTACAAACTGAAGCGATCCAAAAGAGGATCGCTTCAGTACCTGTCCTATACTGGTGTGGTGGTGCGTTTTGAACACAAACAACAGCACTGGGTACAAGACCAACAGATGATGATTACCACTCCTGAGAGGTGATTCCAATCCAGCTTGTCGAGCTTCTGTGGGCCAGCCTGATTGAAGCGCTCGTTCAGCTACACTTCTACAGTGCGAAGCCTCTTGGAAAAAAAACATTTGAGGAGAAGTGGAAGAAACCTGGATTTCGGATGTGAGGCATCTGAAAGTGTTTTTAATTCAACTTTTCGATCATGTCTATGGCTCTGCCATACATTTGTTGAAATGTTTCCTCCGACCTACAATATTTTCCTGTAACGTGTACCTGGACACAGCAAGCATCCCATCAGCTGTAGCTGTTCTTTTCTGTTATCTCCTATGCAGACATTTCTCCATGACATCAGAGGCTTAAATGAGTCCCAGGACTGTTTGCCCTCTCAAGAAGCCCTCCTGCTGTTGTTGCTGTGTCTTAGCCATCAGATGTAGCTAAGGCTTCCAAGATGTGCACTACAGACTCACACTGACCTATCACTGACTCACACTGACCTATCAGATACTCACACTGACATATCACTGATCTATCACAGACTCACACTGACCTATCACACTGACCTATCACACTGACCTATCACACTGACCTATCTCACAGACTTGCACTGACCCATTGCTGCAGCCCTCACAGTCCACCTGGTTGGACATTTTCCTTCCCAGAGTTTTAAACAAGCAGTCATACATCTGGCAACATCTTTGAACATGGTTTTAAATGATTCTGCTTGACTACAAGGGCAAATATCTGATGTCAATTTTGGAGGGCACAATTACATTGACATTTTTTCAAGAACAGTTCCGGGGGGGGGGACAGACAGACAACAAAAGTCGTGCTGTAACACATAGCCTATGTTAAACTTAAAAAACTCTTTAAGAATTTGCCTTAATTGCAAATGATTAGTCTTGAAATGACTTAGTTCTGACAAATCATATTTTTCCAAGGATTGGAGGGGTTGTGTCTCCCCTCATCCCCCCTGGGACTTCCACCCATGAATACAGACATCCCAACCTCCTAGTGTATCCACTGCAGAGTGCTACATGTCAGAGAGGAGGATGTACAGGCAGCCTGTGTCACAAGATTTATACAGTGAGGGCCACAATGGACATAAAGATCTAGTGGCTATTTTCTCTTAGTATAGCTTGTGTTCCTGTTGTTTTTCCCTGACATATTTACTGCACCATCATATGTTCAGACCTGAGAAAGGTAGATTCATGCGCAGCACGACATCCATTGCAACTTTTGTCCGATTCTGTAAGGAACCTGCATTTTTTCTCCTCTGGCCAAGGATACGTGTCATAATCCAACAAATGCTCAACATAATTATTGTTCTTTTCCTGACATGTCATGCATTCAATCTGTTTTAATTAAGTATTACATAAGCCGTGTTAGATTGAGGACTGTACTGGCAATGTTTCTGACAATGCTGATGGACAATAAATGTAAAATTTCATTCTGAACTTGTGGGCTGGAATAACCATGTTGTCAGCCATGCAGAGAAAATGGGGTCATCCTCAGATCTCATCATCAGTGCAGATATTTACATTTAGTCATTTAGCAGACGCTCTTATCCAGAGAAACTTACAGTAAGTACAAGGACATTCCCCCGAGGCAAGTAGGGTGAAGTGCCTTGCCCAAGGACACGTCATTTTTCACGGCCGGGAATCGAACTGGCAACCTTCAGATTACTAGCCCGATTCCCTAACCGCTTAGCCACCTGATATTTCAATTTTTGTCTGAGACCAAAACCCTGTAGTGCTGAAAGCTGCACAGTAGCCACTTTTTTTGAGAGGTAGTCGTGCTCTCTCTTGCTGGAGAGCTCTGACTGGGCACATATTTAGGTTGGGGGTGGGGGGTTACTGCCTGGACCGAGGAAAGGGGCAGACATTTTAGTGTGGATGATTCAAAGCTTTTGGTGTCATTCTGAAGACAGTAAACAGGAGGCTTGATGTAGGGCAGTAAAAGTTACTGCAATTACGTTACACCTAGGGAGTGTGTGTGCGTGTGTGTGTGTGTGAGGAAGAGAACAGGACGATGCTCAAATAATTTAGGTCGATGACTGACTCATAGTTAAAAGTAAGTGTATTAATTATACTTGTTTTCAGACCATATCAAATATAATTTGTATATCAGACAGGTGCGGAAAGGGCTCATTAAAGATCAAAAAATGTTTCTGTAAAGGTTCTTACAAAATATAGTTTGTAATTATTGTGTTTTTATGGGACCTACATAGCAGTCCATTACCGTGCTACATGAATTTGTTTTACATAAGTTAACGATTGTAGCCTATGTCCCACAGATCTGCTTGATTAGCACGCAGGCTAATTAATGGAGAAAATTCAGTATATATGGTCCTTTGAACTTCAGCCCGTCAATACCGCGCTAACAAAGTTAAAAGCCTAACGAGGTCTCCTAACACCGTGTACGTTCCGGTTGTTCTCCAGGGTCCACTCGTAGAACGTGAGAGGAAAGGACGGTTTCTAGTCCTTCAGTTAGCCTAACAGTTATTTCTGTTTGGGTCACGTATTCATCCTTTGACAACATTTAATGCATTGTAAAATATTGATTTATCATTCCAGTGCACGATACGACACAACAATTTCCATTCATAATATGTTACAATATATTACCCTACACAATGAATAGCCTACAATAGGCCTATATTTGTCTAAAATAAATCCATTACTTATGAAATTGTGAAAAGAATCATGTTGGTATATCGTCACAGGTTTCACGAAAAGCTGTGTGTATCCAGCACGAGGGGGCAGTAAAGCTCAACACAAGCTCGAGAGCCAGGGTATGTTCTCTCGCGCTTTTCCGTCGAGGAGCCGGTATCCGCGTGCCGGGAATACTTCGCATAGCAAGGCTGTAGAACTTTTATTGAAGAGGCTGAACCGTTGTTTTGATCGTATCTATTTAATAATTCTCTAAATTACCTGGAGTATAGCCTAATAGGCTAACGGCACATCTCGGGTTGAGCCAAGATCAAAGACTAATTTTGCATTTTATATCCAGCCCTTATATCCTAATCACACCAACGCCCTAATCACGGTATGTCAAAAGGTAGCCTACATACAGTAGGCTATATGTAGGTTTCGCGTTCCTTAGGCTATGGCCTACATGTAGGCCTACTGTCTCACGTAGGTTTTATAGATTCACTGACAAAGCCGTCCATCCGCACTGAGTTCATGTCTGATTGTGATATCTGTACAGGCACTACTGCATAGGCCTGTTTCTCCAGTTATGATATTACGCCGTACACCGGTGAAGGACTGTCTAAAAACTATGTGACATGGAAAGTTGTAGCTTCGTTCGTCTGCTTGGTTTTAGAAAGCGCGGTTGGAAGTGGACATTGCGTACCACCTTAGTTCAAGGCCATACCATGTTTGGTTGCAGAGACACACGCACACAACAAACTCTCTCTTTCTCCTCTCTCTCTCCCTCTCTCTCTACTTTGGAACCGTGTCCCAGCGGAGGTCTCGCGCAGAGAATGGCCTAATCATTTTTCTTTGCTCTGATAATGAACATCTGGCGCCAAGGTGCTTAAACCAAACCACGGAAGAAAATGAGCACGAAAAAATACAACGCAATAAAACTTATGCCCCTTATTTTTTACGGCCTCAATATTAAGTTTGTAGAATTTAGCCTATAGCGCTTCATAATCAACAAATGCAACGGATACAGTCGTGTACAGTTGAACTGAACCCATTTCCTTTCTGCTCAAACAATTCGTTTGCTTAATTAGACCTCGTTCTTTGATGTGGAAGTAAAAAGGTCTAATCAGTTTCCTTATTAGAGGTTAAATGTTTTGTTTGTGGATTCAATTGTCTCAAGATGCGATGGAAAATCCGAATCCCTTATGCACCATGCAGTATGCACGCTTGGTAAATGTAATAAAGAGCAAAATAATTGTTGGAAAAATATCTTTTATCTTCCGACTTAAGGAGGCTGATTAAAAAACATGTTCTCAGATTAAAGCGTTTCCCGCCACTTTATCTGATAGTAATGCGGAGGAGCTCGCGGCTGTATTATAATCACTTAATCGGGGGCTGCGTTAACGGAGCTGTGTTATAACCGGGCTGCGGTAACCGGCCTGTGTTGACGGAGACGTTTCAATTCGGGGCTTTCCATAAATCAGATGTTTTTAGTTTGGGCTCAGGATGTCTGGGGAGGGGTGTGGAGGGGCGGATGGCGCTCAGCGGGAGATGACTGGCTTAACATGTCACACGGAGACGGAACCGGTTCAGTAAATTATGAACCGATTTTAATAAAGATTTTTTTGAGGGATTTAATACAAATAGGAATTAAATAAATGTGTAAATTAAAAGAAATATAGCCTGTACAAATGAATAGGCCTGCATTTCTGGAGGTAGGGCCTAAGTTTCACAAAAAAATACATAATTGTTTAGAATGCAGGTATAAAGGACTCTTTTAAAAAGGACATCATTCATGAAGTCAGCGGACAAATTGCACAGCCTCTAAGATCGTTAAATTGGTGTGTTTTTTCCTCTTCCAGCTTCCTCAAGATTTTCCTATCAGTAGGCTACGCTGCCTCCTCGTCTGCCGCGCGTGGGAGCGCGGAGTGATTGGAGTGCACCGGGCCGGTGGTGTGATGCTGTGTATTTGCCTAAAAGCCGTAGGCGACGTGCGGGCATCACGGTAGCTTTCCCGCCCCCTCCCACCTAATGGATAGCGAAACACTCACACACTCAATTCTTTTAATGAAAACACTGCATTAATTTTATTTTGTGGCGTGTCATTGTAATTCAGGAGATGTTTTTAATCTTCAGATTGCCCGGGAACAACTAGCCCATCTAAAGAAAAGCTGGCACCGGCCCATCACGGTGAGCGCGCGGCCAGTGGCCGTCGTTATTGAATGCAGTTGTCGAACACGGTAATAGGGGCAGTCTTCACGTGACACTCTCCAGGTGAATAATAAAGTATTTGGGTTTTAAACCCATCTGGGGGTGGAGATACGGGGGATAATAAACCCACAGTAATGCTTCTTCATCTCCTATAGGCTACTGTCTCTCAGGACTAAAATATTGCAACAGACAGACTGACTGACTGACTGACACAGAAAAGGGAGACAGGGAGATAGACAGACAAGCAGACATGATCAGAAGAGAGGAGAGAGAACCAGAACAGCTTTACTTTAGCCTAACCCAACCTTAACCCACAGAGACAGAACTCAAAAGGACATTATTTTTCAAACAAAGGGATGTTGTTTTTTAAAGGCCAGGTACTTTTGAATTATTCACATTGCGGGAACACACACACTCTCTCTCTCTCTCTCTCTCTCACACTCACTCACACACACACACACACACACACACACACACACACACACACACACACACACACACACACACACACACACACACACACACACACACACACAACCACACACACACAGAGTGGTCTGTATTTATACCACTCATGTACTTATTGGTTTCTGCAGTAACAGCTGTACCATGCTGTCACTCATCTTGTCCATTTCAGGCCTCTTGGTTTGGGTCTTCTGTACAAATAACTTATTTAAGACAAATTCATCATTGCCACAATCCCTCTCGCTCCCTCTCTCTCCCTCTCTCTCACCCTCTCTCACCCTCTCTCTCTCTCTCTCTCTCGATCTCAATGTTTCTCCGCTTTCTCTCTGTCTCTCTACCTCTCCACTCTGTCTCCCCCTCTCTTTCTGGGTGACATGTGTGAGTATTGCTTTTATCCTGTCCCTAACTCAGTGCTGAACAGACACTTTTCCCTCTCCTGCTGGTGAATATTTTAAGTGTGCGTGGTGGCGCTCCAATGCTCTGGGTCTAGATGGGGGGGGGGGGCGCAAGGGTGGAGGAGGGGGAGGGGAGGAGGGGGCAGAGGGTGGAGGAGGGGGGTGGGGGATAGGGGGCAGAGGGGCAGGACAAATGGAGCACGTAACAACACAGGCTGGAGAACAAGACTCCATTAGGATTTTAGAGGAGAAAGCGGATTTAACTGGCTGCCAGACACACATACATACGGTAACACCATGCACTCACACACACACACCCACACGCACACACACACACACACACATACACATACAGTAGACACAAAATAAATAACTCCAGGCACTCATACACAGACACACACACACATATGCACATACAAAAACACCATGCACTTAGTCACACACACACATACAATACACACATGTACGTATATATTCAATAACACCATGCACTCACAGTCACACAGGGTGATCAGGCAGGCCAAAGAGAGATGAAGATTGAGAGAGGGATATTCAGAGAGGGCAAAAGTAAGAGATAGAGAGAAGAAAGAGAGCGATGCAGAGAAACAGTATAAGACAGAGAAGGAGGGGAGACAGGGGCCTAGACCAAGTCCTAACCCAGACCTAAAACAAGCCAGACCAGGCCAGGCCAGGCCAGACCAGGCAAACTTCGAGACCCAGCACAGTTCAGGCATTTATTTACCCTCTTACACTTCAAAGAGTAGGGAAAGAGGGGAGGAGGAGAGCGAAGAAGAAAGGGGAGGAAGAGAGGGGAGGAGGAGAATGGACAAGGAGACGGGAGAAGGAGAACAGAGGAGGAGAGGAGGAGCAGTAGAAAGAGGATGAGAGGAGAGGAGGGCTTTGTCCCCTATTGGGCCTTGTTACGGGCGTGTTAGGAGTGTGTGTGTGCGCGCTAGGCGTATGTGTGTGTGTGTTAGGGGTATGTGTGTGTGTGTGTGGGGGGGGGGGTGTACCTAGACAGTGTGTAGTAGAACAGTAAAAGGGACTTCAAAGGAGGGCTGTCTGTCTGGAGGGGCTGGCTCTAATGCTAGGAGTTCCTCAGCCTTAATTAGGACTAACCTGAACACCAGCCCTCCACCAGGGACTGGAGCCTGTCTCACCCTCTCCCCTCAGCACTGAGATCATCTGTCTCACCCTCAGCACTGAGATGACCTGTCTCACCCCCCAACTCACATTTACATTTAGTCATTTAGCAGACGCTCTTATCCAGAGCGACTTACAGGAAGTACAGGGACATACCCCCGAGGGAAGTAGGGTGAAGTGCCTTGCCCAAGGACACAACGTCATTGGCCTGGCGGGGAATCGAACCGCCAACCTTATGATTACTAGACCGATTCCCTAACCGCTCAGCCACCTGACTCCCACCTCCCAACTTCAGCTCTGTGATGACCTGTCTCACCCTCTCCCCTCAGCACTGAGATTACTTGTCTCACATTATCCACTAAGATCAACTGTCTCACTCGAAGCACTGGTATCACCTGTCTGACCCTCTCCCCTCAGCACTGAGACAACCTGTCTCACCCTCAGCACTGAGATAATCTGTCTCACCCTCAGCACTGAGATAATCTGTCTCACCCTCAGCACTGAGATGACCTGTCTCACCCCCCAACTCACATTTACATTTAGTCATTTAGCAGACGCTCTTATCCAGAGCGACTTACAGGAAGTACAGGGACATACCCCCGAGGGAAGTAGGGTGAAGTGCCTTGCCCAAGGACACAACGTCATTGGCCTGGCGGGGAATCGAACCGCCAACCTTATGATTACTAGACCGATTCCCTAACCGCTCAGCCACCTGACTCCCACCTCCCAACTTCAGCTCTGTGATGACCTGTCTCACCCTCTCCCCTCAGCACTGAGATTACTTGTCTCACATTATCCACTAAGATCAACTGTCTCACTCGAAGCACTGGTATCACCTGTCTGACCCTCTCCCCTCAGCACTGAGACAACCTGTCTCACCCTCAGCACTGAGATAATCTGTCTCACCCTCAGCACTGAGATAATCTGTCTCACCCTCAGCACTGAGATGACCTGTCTCACCCCCCAACTCACATTTACATTTAGTCATTTAGCAGACGCTCTTATCCAGAGCGACTTACAGGAAGTACAGGGACATACCCCCGAGGGAAGTAGGGTGAAGTGCTTTGCCCAAGGACACAACGTCATTGGCCTGGCGGGGAATCGAACCGCCAACCTTATGATTACTAGACCGATTCCCTAACCGCTCAGCCACCTGACTCCCACCTCCCAACTTCAGCTCTGTGATGACCTGTCTCACCCTCTCCCCTCAGCACTGAGATTACTTGTCTCACATTATCCACTAAGATCAACTGTCTCACTCGAAGCACTGGTATCACCTGTCTGACCCTCTCCCCTCAGCACTGAGACAACCTGTCTCACCCTCAGCACTGAGATAATCTGTCTCACCCTCAGCACTGAGATAATCTGTCTCACCCTCAGCACTGAGATTACCTGTCTCATCCCCCATCTTCAGCACTGAGATTACCTGTCTCACACTATCCACTAAGATCAACTGTCTCACTCGTAGCCCTGAGATCACCTGTCTCACCCTCTCTCCTCAGCACCGAGATCATCTGTCTGTCCATCTGATGTTGTGATTCAAGTCCTGTCCTGCTGAAGTTCTTCTTCATGTTGTTATTGGTGCTGTTGGTGATGTTAGACATGGGGCCCATAGTTACTTTCTACATTTACTATTTGAATGTCTCTGTGGTTGAAAGCATTTGCTAAAGTCAGGAAGTGGTGTTAGTCAACCTGGGTTTTTTATTGGAGCAGAGTCAGGAAGTGATGCTTTTCACCCTGGGTTTTGATTGCAGCAACGTCAGGAAGTGGTGTTAGCCATGAGTTTATATTGGAAAAATCAGCAACAGGCTCCATATAGACCTGCAGGGTTGTCATGTCAGCCCACGGACAGACCAGGATAGAACAGAGGGTCAGCGGGCAAACATCCCATAATAATAGTAGTTTAATGGTTTTTGGATACGCAGATAGATATCATGTTTAAACACTCCGTTTATAGGCTTTCCTGCTTGGTCACATGACATCATCATGAGGGGATGCTCACTCATACAGCCAATCAGAAGCTCTCTTCCAGACATGACTCACACTGTCCATTCTAGTTCAGGGAGTGGGTGTGGTCTCCAGTGAGGACTTCCTGTTTCCTGTTTATAAATGTGTTACCTTCCCAGTAGAGCTGCTCCCAGCTTTGCTTCACACAGGATGTTACCCTGAGCTAACTAGAGACCTACCTCTCCTCTCCCCCCTCCTCCTCCTTCCCTCTTCTCTTCTCTCCCTTTCCATCCCCTCTCCTCCCCTTTCGTCCTCTCCTCTTTTCTTCAGTCCTTTACACCCCCTTCTCCCCCTCCTCCTCCCTCCTGTATTTTTATACATGTCGTGTGAGAGTGTGTTGGAGTAGTAATGTGTTTCCATGATTATCCTGATGGAGGGAGAGACATGAGGACCAAGACATGTTGCCTTTCTGTCTGTCTGTCTGCTTGTCTGTCTGTCTGCCTGGATATCTGTCTGCCTGTGTGCTTGTCTGTTACTCTGCATGTCTGTCTGTTCGTCTGTTTGCCTGTCTGTCTGTCTGTCTGTCTATCAGTATGTAGTTATTCTGTACAGGCATCAGTGTGGGCAACTGGAGGGGTCCTCAGGCTGAGCCTGGCTGTGATTGGGTGTGTCAGGCTCCCTTTGGGCCAGATGGCTCTGCCTGCGTTCACAACAGCCCAGTAACCCACCCTGACAGCCTTGCCCTCCCCCTCCTCCCCCTTCTCCCCCACCCGTCCCTCCCCCTTGTCCTCCCACCTGTCCCATGCTTGTTAGCATACTAGCCCGTACAGTACCAGGCAGCTGGTTAGCATGCTAGCCCGTACCAGGCAACTGGTTAGCATGCTAGCTCGTTAGCATGCTAACCTGCTCCAGGCAGCCTGTTAGCATGCTAGCTCGTTAGCATGCTAGCCAGTACCATGCAGCCTGTTAGCATGCTACTCCGTTTCAGCCAGTCGCCTCCTTGATCAATAATGAATGGAGCCTGTCAATGACAGTCTGTTAGGACTCAGCACCACAGAGGGAAAGAGGGGGGAGAGAGAGAGAACAGAAGGGAGAGAGAGAGGGGGGGAGGAAGAAAAAGAAAGACAGGGAGAGATCAAGAGGGAGAGAGGGAGGGAAAGAGAACGAGAAAGAGAGGATGGGAGAGATGGGGGAGAGAGAGAATAAGAGAAAGAGAGAGAAGGAAAGAGAAAGAGAGGGGATGGGAGAGAGAGAAGGAAAGAGAAAGCCGCTGTGTTGTGTTATTTCTGTAACCAACCATCTCTTCACCTCACTGGAGACAAATCAAACACATCCATCAGCACACAGGAGACAGCAGTGATGCACACGCACCCACGTATACCCCCCCCCACACACACACACACACACACACCCACGCACACAACCACAACCACACACACACATTCACACCCACCCACGCCCACCCACCCACCCACACACACACAGACACACCAACACCCACCCATCCACACACCCACACCCACACCCACCCACCCACACCCACCCACCCACACACTCAGCTCGTCAGGCCAGAGCACCAGAGAGGGGGGAGGTCGGTCTTCATAGGTACGTTTAAATCAAACCGTGTCTTCGTTTTGTGGTGAGCAGGAGAAGAGAGAGCCCTGCTGAGTACCAGACAGAGAGCAGACACTCTCACCAGAGGAAGAACCACAGTGTCTTCTTAGTGACCTGTGACGATTTGCCGTCACACTCGCATACATGGACACACAGTCATACATGGACACACAGTCATACATGGACACACAGTCATACATGTACACACATACACATGGGCCCATCTACACACACGCAGTCACACGACTACACAGTCACACACACACACACACACAAACATGCCTCACGCACATTCCCACACAGTTCCACACACACAGAGCCACATATATGCCACATATACACACACATGAACACACAGTCACACGTACACACACTCACAGTGCCCCCCCCACACACACACACATTACGGAGGCAGATCTTCTCATCATCACCCTCATCAGCATCATCATCATCACCACCATTGTCATCAGCATCATCATCAGCATCATCATCATCACCATCCTCATCAGCATCATCATCATCACCACCACCATCATCATCACCACCAGCATCATCATCATCATCATCATCATCATCATCATCATCATCATCATCATCATCATCATCATCATCATCATCACCACCACCATCATCATCATCACCACCATCGTCATCATCACCATCATCATCATCATCATCATCATCATCATCACCACCATCATCATCATCACCACCATCGTCATCATCACCATCATCATCATCATCATCATCACCACCATCATCATCATCATCAGCACCATCGTCATCATCACCATCATCATCATCATCCTCATCATCATCATCACCACCACCATCATCATCACCACCATCATCATCATCATCATCACCACCATCATCATCATCACCACCATCGTCATCATCACCATCATCATCATCATCATCATCATCATAATCATCATCATGCAGGTATGTTCCAGGTAAAATACAACTAAAGGAGAAGATTTCATTTAACATCAAGATCCTCTACAGAACTGAACCTTCACACTAAATACTTTCTCTCTCCTATCTTTCACTTCCCCACTTTGTCCTCCCACTCTCCTCCCCCTCTCCTCCCATTCTCTCCCCCTCTCCTCCCACTCTCCTCCCCCTCTCCTCCCATTCTCTCCCCCTCTCCTCCCACTCTCCTCCCCCTCTCCTCCCATTCTCTCCCCCTCTCCTCCCACTTTCCTCCCCCTCTCCTCCCACTCTCCTCCCCCTCTCCTCCCATTCTCTCCCCCTCTCCTCCCACTCTCCTCCCCCTCTCCTCCCATTCTCTCCCCCTCTCCTCCCACTTTCCTCCCCCTCTCCTCCCATTCTCTCCCCCTCTCCTCCCACTCTCCTCCCCCTCTCCTCCCACTTTCCTCCCCCTGTCCTCCTGCTCTCTCCCCCTATCCCCCCTATCATCCTCCTCCCTCCTCCCCCTCCTCCTTCCTCCTACCCCCCTCCTCGCCCCTCCTCCTCCCCTCCCTTACCCCCCTCCAGACTGCTGACCAGCCTGTTATCGCCTCCAGACATCTCCAGGCCAGTGTGTATGAGTGTGTCTGTGTGAGCTTGAGAGTGTGTGTGTTAGTGTGCTGGTTCACTTCAGAGGACTGCAGCCTGTTTGGGTTGCTGTTGATGATGTCATCCATCACATGGTGACAGACTGCGTACTGTGCTGGGAACCTCCCCCTCCCCAATTCCAAGCCCCCCTCCACAGAACCACCCGCTCCCCCAGTACCAAGCCCCCCTCCAATCCCAAGCCCCATATTACAGAACCCCCCCCCCAACACCCCTCCTCCACAACTCTCCACATCCCCTAGACACACCACTAGTGACAGGGAGAGAGGTTAGGGTTAAACAGAGAGAGTTGGAGAGAGAAGTTTTAAAGAGAGAGTGAGAAGTAGAGAGAGAGAGGGAGGAGCAGGCCATTCCTCCAGGCCTCTCAAGCACAGCAGAGAGTGGCACATCCCTGCGCAGACACACACACGCACACACATCCTGTACACCAACACTGTACCAGCTCTCTCCCTATCTGTCTCTTAGTTTGATTGGAGAGTAAAATTGTGAAATTGTAAGTGAAATTCGTTTGTTTGAATAAGAAATGGCTGGTGTGGTGAAACTGCTTGGTTAGCTGGCAGTTCTAACTGCCCAATAAAGGTATCTTTAAAGTCTCCCTATCTCTCTTTCCCTCTCTCCCTCTCTTCCTGTCTCCCTCTCGCTCCTTCTCTCACCCTCTCTTTCTTCCCAATCTCTCCCTGTCTTCTCTCTCTCTCTCTCTCTCTCTCTCTCTCTCTCTCCCCACGTTCTGTAACAATGCAGACATTAGAACACCAGAGAAACAATGTAAACTAGCAAGGACACCCCCCCACACACACAAACCACACCCCCCCACACACTCTGACATGTAGGCCAGGACACAGTCTAGAGACATACAGTGTGTTCTGCTAGCGGAGCTAAAACTGCAGAAAGGTCAACATGCCTGCCTCCCCTGTGAAGGTGCGAAGGTGTGTGTGTGACATAATGTGTGTGTGTGCGTGTGACATAATGTGTGTGTGTGCTCCATGGCAGGTGTGTGTATGCATGCGTGCCTGCTTGTGTGTGTATGTGTGTGTGTGTGCGAGTGTGTGTGAGTGTGATTTATGTCTGTGAGAGCGTGGAGATGCCGTGTGACATTTTCCTGCTGTGGTCCGTCCCAGTTCTTGCTCCACGCTTCATTACAGCTGCGCCCCTGAGAGGGCCGCCCGCTACAAATAACCCAGCGCCCTCAAACCTGACAAACTAGCGTTAGCCCAGTTCACCTGCCCTTTGCCTCGCTCACCTCTCATACACACACTCATACTGTCAACCCAGCACACTCACACACTCACCTCTAAAACACACACTCATACTGTCAACCCAGTACACACACACACACCCACCTCTCATACACACACTCATACTGTTAACCCAGCACACACACACACTCACCTCTCATACACACATTCATACTGTTAAACCAGCACACACACTTACACACCGGGCTAAACAGAGGAGAGAGAGAATCCGGCTGAACACATAGAACCAGTCTGAACATGAAGAACCAGGCTGGCCAGAGGAGACAGAAAACCAGGCTAAATGCATTGAACCAGGCTGAACACATAGAACCAGGCTGAATACATAGAACCAGGCTGAACACATAGAACCAGGCTGAACACATAGAACCAGGCTGAATGCATAGAACCAGGCTGAACACATAGAACCAGGCTGAATACATAGAACCGGGCTTAACACCTAGAACAAGTCTAAATGCATTGAACCTGGCTGAACACATAGAACGAGGCTAAATGCATTGCACCAGGCTGAACACATAGAACCAGGCTGAATACATAGAACCAGGCTGAACACATAGAGCCAGGCTAAATGCATTGAACCAGGCTAAACACATAAAACCAGGCTAAATGCATTGAACCAGGCTGAATACATAGAACCAGGCTGGACAGATGAGAGCAGGAATGGAAGAAACAGTAAAAGTGAAAACCGAGATACACCTGCCCTGCCAATTCCCCTCTCCCACCTCCCACCCCTCTCCTCTCCTTCCCCTTCTCTCTCCTCTTCTACTCCCTCTCCCCTCTTCTCCCCCTTCTTCTCTCCCATCTTGTTAGCTTTAATCATATTCTGTGTTTTATAATGAAAATAATGCAAATTTTCAATTTTAATTCCGCTGATCAAATATCCCTCCTCTGTGCTAGTGTTTCCATCAGGGCCTGTCATTAATGAAGTATCTGGACTGCTGGGGGGAGGGGTGGGGGGGGCGCTGGGGGGGCACATCAAACGGACACGGCCTAATTGAAGAGTAAAAATTCTCTCCTCTGCCTCCCCAGCTTCTCTAACTCCCCTGCATTCTAACTTTTCTCATTCCACCTTTCCTTCTCTCCTTCCTCCTCTTCTCCTCCCTCCCTCTTCACCTCCTTTCTCCCTCCTTACCTCCCCTCCTCCCTCCTCTCTCACCTCCCCTCCTCCTTCTTGTTCCCTCCGTCCCTCCCTCCCTCCCTCCCTCCCTCCCTCCCTCCCTCCCTCCCTCCCTCCCTCCCTCCCTCCCTCCCTCCCTCCCTCCCTCCCTCCCTCCCTCCCTCCCTCCCTCCCTCCCTCCCTCCCTCCCTCACTCACAGACTACAGACAGACAGGTCTGAATCTAGATCTTTATTGCTAAAAACAAACCACAGATGTAAAACAGGTTTCAGAGAGTAAAAGGGTGTGTTTTATTCTTCAGTGTGCAAGGCTGTGATTCATCTTCTAAAACACCGTCAACATGGTTGCTGCCCACTGTTGGATTTGAGGCCGGGGTCGGGGCCGGAGCCAGGACCAGGGCTGGGCCAGGGCCGGGGTCAAGGGTCATGGGTCAGGGGTCAGGTATATAAAACAGACCAGCAGGTATGGTCTTCACCAGTGTCGTATCTACAGGCATGCTCACAGCTCCAGATCATCTTAAGTTCTCTTTTTCTTTTCACTAAAAATGTTTCCACTTTATTACGACGTCAGAAAACGCTAAAGCATTTATACATGTGTTAAAAAAAATTGGGAAGAGGAGAGGACGAGAGGAAGGGAGGAGAAGAGGAGGAGAGGGAGGGGAGATAAAGCATGTATACATATAGTCTAAAACTGATGAGGGGAGCAGGAGGAGGAGGAGAGGAGGGAGATGGAGCAGGGTCAGGGGTGAGGAAACAGGGTAACTTTAGGGATAAGTCTCTCCTTATAACGCTGGAGTAGAAACACAATAGAATAAAACATTAGAAACGCAGTAGTACACCGTATAATAAACCAGTGGAACACAGTAGAAACAGCAGAAACACAGCAGAATAAAAAAAACACATCTGGCAGAGTTGGGGAGGGTGAAAGACGTCGCCATGCCAATGTATGACACGCTCCCTCCCCCCCCTCCCCCGCTCAAAGCCACGCACCCCTCTATGCTGCCAGAGATCTGATTGGCTGTCCCTCACCTCGCGCCCTCACCCCGCCCTCCCCACCCACACACACAGGGTCTTACAGGAGGGCGACAACTTAATAAAAAATAACAACAACAATAATAAACAACGATAATGATAATTAATAACAATAAAAATACAGCCAGAAGGGGATGAGGAGAGGAGGAGGTGAGGAGAAGGAGAGGAGGAGAGGATGAGGAAGAGAAGAGGATGAGAGAGAGGAGGAGGAGTGAAGGAGGAGAGGAGGAGTGGAGGAGTGAAGGAGGAGTGGAGGAGGAGAGGAGGAGGAGAGGAGGAAGAGAGGAGGAGAGAGGAGGAGTGGAGGAGGAGGAGAGGAGAGGAGAGAGGAGATGAGGAGAGGAGAAGGAGAGGAGGAGGAGAGGAGGAGGAGGAGGAGGAGAGGAAAGGAGGAGGAGAAAGTTCAGTATGTGCTTCATAGGAAATAGAGAAAAATCCAAGCCAGTTTTCTTTTTAGCTCCTCGCGTTTAACAAACAGTAAAATACAGTAAAGTAGAAGTAGAATACAGTAAACCTGTAGAGGAGTTTATACACGGGGGAGGGCGGCGGGGGGAGCAGGGTGACAGGGTCAGCAGTAGAGCCCTCCCCCTCTTCCCTTCCCTTCCCCTTCCTCCCCCCCTCCCTCCATCAGTTCTGTACAGTGTGAGGGAGGTCTTCCCTCCAGCCCCCACGCCCCGGGCGTCCTCCCCAGAGAGAGGGCTCTGTGTCTGGGTACGTCCGGCAGGATGGACCCCTGGCTCAGCTGGAGGCCTAGGGCTCCTCAGTACATGATGGAAGGCTTGGTGTAGGGTCTGTTCTCTGTAAGGGAGACACACACATACACAGAGACTGAGAATCCTGCCTTATCAAATCTGCATCAGCATTACACGGCTGGCTACGCTGTCATGGTGACTGGACGGATACGAAAAACAGCTGGCAGACAGACAAATAGACAGGTAGGCAGACAGACAGAAAGACAGATAGACAGAAAATCAGTAGGCAGTGAGACAGGTGGACAGTCAGGTAGGTAGACTGAAATACAAGACGGACAGGTACATACATAGGTAGGTAGGTAAGTAAGTAAGTAAGTAAGTAGTTAGGTAGGTAGGTAGGTAGGTAGGTAGGTAGGTAGGTAGGTAGGTAGGTAGGTAGGTAGGTAGGTAGGTAGGTAGATAGATAGGTAGGTAGGTAGGTAGGGAGTAGGTAGGTAGGTAGGTCGGTAGATATATAAGTAGGTAGGTAGATATATAAGTAAGTAGGTAGGTAGATATATAAGTAGGTATGTAGGTAGGTAGGTAGGTAGGTAGGTAGGTAGGTAGGTAGGTAGGTAGGTAGGGAGGTAGGTAGGTAGGTCGGTAGATATATAAGTAGGTAGGTAGATATATAAGTAAGTAGGTAGGTAGATATATAAGTAGGTATGTAGGTAGGTAGGTCGGTAGGTTGATGTACAGGGGCAACTCTGGTGTGACAGTGGAAGGGTCGAACTCTTAACTGTACTAGGTTCTGGGGTCTCCACGGCAACATGAAACCTGTGGCACCCCACAGATGAACATAGGAAAACTGTCTAGAGATGAACTTCCCCCCTGCACCCCCCCCCCCCCCCCCCCCCCCCCCCGCCCCAGTCTGCTACCACAGCAGAGTTCCTAATGACGACCATCTTGGGACCAGCACCTGATGTTCTCTGCTGGTCCAATTAGAGCACCAGCAAATTGTGGAAATGAATGGAGCCCTTGGGGCTCGTTTGGTGTGCGTGTGTTTGTATGTATATGAAGCACTTCTGTTTATGTGTATGTGTGTGTATATATAAAGAACTTCTGTGTGTGTGTGTGTGTGTATGTGTCTGTGTGTGAGTGTAAATGTATATGAGGTTCTTCTGTGTGTGTGTGTGTGTGTGTAAACGTCTCTGTATGCGTGTTTGTGTATAAAGCGCTGTGTATGGCTGTGTTTGGTTATGGTCTGTTTTATTATTAGCAGGATGGCGAGTGTGTGTGTTCTCTGCAGAAGCATGGGATCGAACAAGCACTTGTCATGACTACCATTCATCTATCCATCCTTTCATCCATCCATCAATCATCCTCGCATCTCAGATTACTTTAGCTCCCTAATCTCTCTCTCTCTCTCTCCCTTCCACTCTCTCCCTCTCTCTCTCCTCCCTCTCTTTCTCCCTCTCTATCTCTCCCCATCTCTTTCCCTCTCTCTCTCTCTCTCTCTCTCTCTCTCTCTCTCTCTCTCTCTTTCCCTACTCCCTCCCTTTCTCCCACTCGATCTCTCCCCAACCCTTTCCATTTCTCTCTCTCTCTTTCTCTCTCTCTACTCATCCCTCTATCTCTTAATCGGCTTGTAAAGTGATGTCACCTTCCTTTGTGTTCAGCACTTTCTGTTGCCTACACTCATCTTGATTAAGAAAACAGACACACATACACACACACGTACATGGATACACACACACACATGCATACATGTACAAACACACACATGAACACACAGACATGAACACACTTATGAACAGAAACTAACACAACCCCCTCCACATACACACACACACGCACACACACTAGGAGATGAACCTAAGAGAATGTGAGAGGCTTTTAGCTCTGCAGGGCGACGCTAGCCAATCAAAGCTAATGAAATCAGGTGTGCTAAGCTAGCAGAACTGCTCCAGGAAAACAACCTGATTACATCCCAGTGTAATGGATAAGGTGTTGTAGTGTCAGTGTGTGTGTATGTGTTTGTGTGTGGAGGGGGGGTACGTGGGTCCTAAGTGTGTGTGCGTGTGTAAAAGATTATGTGGAGCAGTGTCTTAGGGGTGAAATTGACCAGTCTCTGGTCAGACTTATGTCTGTTAAGCTATGTTATGTGTGTGTGTATGTGAAGATGGTGTTAAAAACTGTGTCAGACCGCTTTTTGTTAAGCTGTGTCACTCCCCAAAACACATTATTTAAACAATTCATAATTTATTGTGAAAGCACATAACGAACTGGTATAGCCCTAGAACACTACCCAAACACACAAGTAAACAATACTCTTTCTCTCCTTCTCTCTCTCTCTCTCTCCCTTCCTAGCTCCTTCTGTGTCTCTCTCTCTTTCTTTCTCTCTCTCTCTGGCTTTTCATCTTTTCTATCTCCCTTAACACACACCACACACACCAACACACATCACACACACACACAATGGAGATTACTGGGGGCATTGGACCGTGAGTAGGAGTGTGTGAGAGAGAGAGTGTGTGTGTGTGTACGTGATAGACAGTGTGTGTGTTGCGCGCACGCACGCTGTGACACAGTTCACCCCGTGGCTCTGAAAGGTCACGACTGCTGCGTCCCATTACACGTTTCTCCACGCCGTCGTTAGCCACGCCGGCTCCTACACGCATGTTGCCACGGCTTCCTATATTCATGTAAGGGTTTCTGCTTCCCTCCTCCTCCCCCCCCCCCCCCCCTCATCCTCACTCCCACATTCCTCTGTGTGGCCGTGCTGTCAGCCAGTAGAATGATGGACACAGACTTTTATTTGTAGACTGTGAAATTGGCTATGAGGAAAAACAATCTCTGGACCCTCGTACTCCCCACCCCCCCTCCCCGTCTCTGTACACCCCCCCTCCCCTCCCCCCGGTGTGTAAACATATGTATGTATTCATCTATCTATCTGTGGGATCCACATCTCAGTAAGATGTACGACAGAGACTCTTTAATTCGCCTTCAGACACGTAGGTAATAGGCTCCATCTATCACTCCTCTACAGCCACTGGGTGTGCGTGGGTGTGCGTGTGTGTGTGTGTGTGTGGAGGCCTAGCTAGGCCTGTGTGTATAGAACAGGCCAGCATCTAGACCCATGTCCACACTGCCGAGTTCTAGAACAAAGCTCACCTTCTAGGCTTTTAAGTTTCAATTACTAGGTTTCCAGGTTCTAGGTTGTCTGTTTTAGTTCCAGGTTTCCAGGTTCTAGGTTCTAGTTTTAGGTTCTTACCCTGTACAGTTGAGTTCTCCTGCTGGTTTCCGTTGTGTTCTGGTTCAATCTCTGGTATCACTGCCTCTGCAACATACACATACACACACACAAACAAACAAACACAAACACAGCATCAGTCCAGTAGCAGTATTCTGTTCTCAGATGTGGGACCTCTGTTTCTCTCTCTCCCTCCTGAGTAAGTAGGATCCAACAGCTTTTAACTGCCCAATCAAGATATGTTAAAAGTCAAAGTCTCTTCATCCCTCTCTGTCTCTCTGTCTCCCTCCCTCCATCTTTCTCTCACCTCCAGCTCTTCATCCCTCTCTCTTTTTTTCTCTCCCTCCTTTGCTCTCTCTCTCAGTCTCCATTTTCCCTCTCTCTCTCCCTCCATCTCAGTGTCTCTCTCTCTCCATCCGTCCATCTTTCTCTCACTATCTCTCTCTCCCTCCTTCCATCTCTCTGTCTCCCACCATCTCTCTCTTTCTCGCTGAATGTGTGTGTGTGCGCATATCAGTGAGTGTGTGTGTGTGAGTGGCTGCATGTGAGTGTGTGTGTGTGTATAACTGTGTGTGAGTGGCTGCATGTGCAAGTGTGTGTGTGTGTGTATAACTGTGTGTGAGTGGCTGCATGTGAAAGTGTGTGTGTGTATGAGTGAGTGAGTGAGTGTGTGAGTTAGTGTGTGTGTGTGTGTGCGTGTGAGGGTGTAAATATGTGTGTGTCTATGTGTGTGTATGAGTGTGTGTGGCTGCATGTCAGAGTGTGTGTGTGTGTATGTACGAGTGTGTGTGTGGCTGCATGTTAGAGTGTGTGTGTGTGTGTGTGTGTGTGTATGAGTGTGTGCGTGTGTGTGTACCATTCAGACTGATGCGCAGGGACTCAGGGGTGCCGGCCTGTTTGAGGGCCTGCTCCACCTGCTCACGACGCTTGGACTCAAACTCCAGAGCCTCCTGCAGCTTCCTCTTAGCCTTCTTCTCCTTCTTCAGACGCTTCTGCATGGTGGCTGGAGGAGAGGAGAGGAGGAGAGAGAGAGGAGAGGAGGAGAGAAGAGGAGAGGAGGAGGGGAGAAAGGACCGAAAAGGAGAGGAGAAATAAAAGAAAAGGAGAAGAGAGGAGAGGAGGAGGATGGGTAATATTAGCATACTGACATTATACAAATATGAAGTGGAAAGTGACCGCACACGCCCTGACCCTGACCTCGGCTGTGTAGCTCGGAGGTGAGCTGTCTCTCCAGTCCCTCCCTCATCTCTCTCTCTCTGTACAGCTCCATCTTCATCTCCTTCCTCTCCTGCTGGACGTGTTTCTCCTGCGCCCGCGCGTTGTCCACCGCCACCTTGAGGAGACCCTGCGCCGCCCGCACACACGCACGCGCATGCACACACACGCACGCACGCGTACACAAACGCATTCACCCATGGAGGCACACAGACACGCATGCACACACGCACTCGCCCACACGCACGCATACACATATTGTGCACGCACGCACAGAAACACACCACACACACACAACAATTTAAGTCCACTGAACGAGCTGTGTGTTTTGTATCCTTACTTTTTATTTAAGTGACCAGCAGGCAGAGTCAGGGTCAGCTGTCAGGGGTTGGAATCAGGGTCAGGGGTTAGAGGTCAGGGCCAGGGTCGAGTC